>NC_083345.1:98365867-98665867 GCF_019175385.1 Lycium barbarum | reverse complement strand
CAAGGATTGATGATTTGTTTGATCAACTACAGGGTGCCAAGTGGTTTTTCAAAGTAGACTTGAGGTCAGGTTATCACCAAGTGAGAGTTAAAGAAGAAGATATTCCCAAAACAGCTTTCAGAACGAGATATGGCCATTATGAATTTCGGGTGATGTCGTTTGGGTTGATCAATGCTCCGGCAGTGTTCATGAATTTGATGAATAACGTATTCAGGCCTCTCTTGGATTTATTCGTAATAGTGTTCATTGACGACATTCTGGTATACTCTCGCACAGAATCATAACATGCAGATCATTTACGAATTCTTATTGGCATTCTTCGGACTCGAGAATTGTACGCAAAATTTTCAAAGTGCGAGTTTTGGCTGAAATTTGTGACATTTTTGGGTCATGTTATTTTAGATGATGGCATTCCAGTTGATATTAAGAAAATTGAAGTTGTGAAGACTTGGCCAAGGCCTACGACGCCTACAGAAGTCCGTAGTTTTCTAGGATTGGCAGTAGTTCGTAGAAGGATTTTCCTCTATTTCAGCCCCATTGATGAAGCTAACCCAGAAGTCAGCTAAGTTTCAATGGAATGATGCTTGTGAATGCAGTTTCCAAGAATTGAAGGACAGATTAACCTCAGCCCCAGTCTTGACACTCCCAGAAGGGCCAGATGGCTATGTTGTATACTGTGATGCTTCCGGTGTTGGCTTAGGATGTGTGTTAATGCAGCACGGTAAAGTCATTGCTTATGCTTTGAGACAGCTGCGGAAACATGAAAAGAACTACCCAACTCATGATTTTGAATTGGCTGCAGCTGTTCATGCATTAAAAACGTGGAGACATTACTTGTAAGGTGTGCATGTTGATATCTATACAGATCACAAGAGTCTTCAGTACATTTTCAAACAGAAGGAGTTGAATCTGCGGCAGAGGCGGTTGTTAGAATTATTGAAAGATTATGATGTGAGTATTTTATACCACCCCGGAAAGGCAAATATAGTAGCTGATGCGCTTAGTCACCAATCAATGGGCGGCCTATGTGAAGTTCCTTCGGAAAAAGAAATAGTTGATACATGAGCTCCACCAACTAGCTAATCTTGTAGTACGTCTAATTGATTCAGGTAGTGCTGGAATTGGTATTAATGATCCCACAGTTTCGTCCCAGAATATAGAAGTAAAAGAGCGTCAATATGAAGATCCTCAGTTGAGCCATTATAGAGACACACTTCATGAAAAAAACAAGTCTCCATTTGAAACTTCTATGGATGGAATTCTTAGATACCGAGGCAGGCTATGTGTTCCGAATGTTGCAGAATTACGTCGCCGAATTCTAGAAGAAGCTCATTATTCTCGATATTCTATTCACCCAGGTTCAACGAAGATGTATCATGATCTCAAGTTGATATATTGGTGGGATGACATGAAGAGAGACATAGCAAAGTTTGTTGCTCAATGTCCAAACTGCCAGGAAGTGAAAATCGAACATCAAAAGCCAGGAGGATTATTGTAAGTAATGGAAATCCCTACTTGGAAGTGGGAAGTGATCAACATGGATTTTATTGTGAGGTTACCTCGTTCCCGAAGCAAGTATGATTCCATATGGGTGATTGTGGATAGATTGACGAAAGCAGCTCATTTTCGTCCAGTCAGAACCACATACTTAGTAGAAGATTATGCAAGGTTGTATCTCAATGAGATTGTGCGACTCCAAGGAATTCCAATATCCATCATCACAGATAGAGGAGCGCAATTTACAGCCAAGTTCTAGAAACCTTTCCAAGAAGGTCTAAGTACTCAAGTAAAGCTCAACACGGAATTCCATCCGCAAACTGATGGGCAAGCCGAACGTACTATTCAGACCTTGGAAGATATGCTACAGGCATGTGTACTAGATTTTGGTGGTAGTTGGGATGACCACTTACCTCTCATTGAGTTTGCATATAATAACAGCTATCTTTCTAGTATCCAGATGGCTCCGTATGAAGCTTTATATGGGAGGAAGTGTAGCTCTCCAATTGGATGGTTTGAAATAGGAGAAGTACAACTAATTGGCCCTAAGTTGATTCAACAAGCAGTAGAAAAAGTCAAGGTGATCCGAGATCAGTTATTGACAGCCTAAAGTCGCATAAAATCTTATGCAGACAATCGCCGGCGAGACATAGAATTTCAAGTTGATGATTGGGTATTCTTAAAGGTGTCACTAATGAAAGGTGTGATGAGATTTGTCAAGAAAGGAAAGTTTTGTCCTTGATACATTGGACCCTATAAGATTATCTGCAAGGTGGGTCAAGTAGCTTATGAATTGGACTTGCCTCCAGAACTTTAATCAGTCCATCTAGTTTTCCATGTTTCAATGCTCCGCAAGTGTGTTGGAGATCCTACGAGGATTGTCCCAATAGATGATGTTTAAGTGACAGAAAAGCTAGCATATGAAGAAGTGCCCATTGCCATATTAGACAGGCAAGTACGGAAACTTCAAAATAAGGAAGTGGCCTCAGTTAAAGTCTTATGGCGAAATAACCACAGAGAAGAAATGACTTGGGAAGTAAAAGAGAGTATGAAATCCATATACCTGCACTTATTTCCCCCCTAGGAGAGATCCACAATGAAACATAAAGATTATGAGGTATGTATGCTTTCTTTTTTGTCCATATGGGTCGTGTGTGACCCACTTATATTACTACTGTGTTGTAGCCCTGTGAGGCAATGTTATTGTGGGTTGTTGTGACAAGATGGTAGTGCCATCTTAAAGGGGAAACTATAGCGAAATTTTCGTAGAATTCCTGAATGTTTAACATTCGAGGACGAATGTTCCAAAAGGAAGGGGGGAGAATGTTACACCCCAGAAATTTTTCGTTAACGTACAGTGAGTAGACTAATGGAGGGCACGACGTATACGATGTTTCGATAAGTAAGAATTATCAATTGATGCTTCTAAATGAGATTTCAAAGACATGGGAGGTAGGAGACAAAAGTTGTTAAGGAAAACAAGGTACATGTTGTGTGTCCATTTACGAGTATCGAATTAATGATAGCTTAATGATGTATTAGAGAAACGTTATAATGTCCCTTAGATGGTAACGAGGTGTGAAACAAGTATCAAGAAGGTTCCCTAAGGATTTGAGATCAAACGAAGTGACGAGAACAAAATGGGAGAAAAGATAGATTATACGACCAATTATACGTTCCATATAATGGTCCGCAGAATCGTCACAGTGAAGGTCCCTCACTGATGGGACTATACGGTCACTTATACGGACCGTATAATGTGTCATATAATGGTCACAGAATGAGTTGTTGATGGGTGATTTCACAGTCACTTATACGGACCGTATAATGTGTCGTATAATTGACACAGAAAGGGATGGTTGCTGAAGAAATTTCACAGTCACTTATACGGACCGTATAAGTTTATACGGACAGTATAAGTGTCCGTATAATGATGTCGGGACAGATTTTTAGTTTATAAAATAATATCCCAAGTTCATTTAACTCATTTCATTTTCTCTCTCCACAACTCAAGAGCTCTCTAGAACTTTCCAAACTCCTCCTATACAAGAATCCAAGTGAAATTAATGATCAATTTCATCAAGTCAAGAGAAACAAGTGCAACAAACTCACTAGGGTTCATCTAAGACAACAAATTTCATGGGAAGTGGAACTAGGATTTTGCTCAAGTGAAGTATTTCCACTTAAAGTTCATTCCCACATCATCTAAGGTAAGTTTTATGGTATTTCTATGTTATTTAAGGTGTTGAAAAGTTGAAACACTTGGATTGTAGAAGGAGATAGAAAATTGGTCATGAATGTGGGAATAATGCCATTTTTTAGTAGTAGTTTGGGGTGAATCATGAATATTGATATGTTGTGAGTGTAATTACGTTATGAATGATGTTAAGAGCATGATATAAACATTAGATGAGAACGAATGTAAAGTTGTATTGTGATCATGATTATGGAGGACCTTGAGGGGAAATTGTGAGGATTGGATAATGATGAATTTCACAAAAGTTATTGATGATGATATTAGGAATGTTATTATTGACGTTTTGGAGTTGATATATGATATGGAGAAAGTAGTAGAAACAAAGGAGATGCTGCTCAAATTTCTCTAGCTTAGTTCAAACGCGCTTATGTTATCGATTATCTAATATGAGTATGAACTTTCTTGAAGGTAGAAACGCGAGCAACGAAGAAGAACGATCAAACGATAGAATAGCTAAACGAAAGAGGTATGTAAGGCTAATCCTTTCCTTTTAAGGCATGAATCTTCCTAATTTTCCACAATCTTCTTAAATAACGGAAATTATGAGTCCATGACTATAAGAAGCCACCTACGCACATGATAAAGAAAGGAGATACGATACGAGCATGATAATGATGATGATGATGATGAATATAAGTATGAAGAATCCTAGAGTAATATAAGATGTCCATGACGCTAATGATCATAAGTATAATTTCATTGATGATTTTCCTTGTGTACACTCACCTTAAAATGCTAGTCCCTCCAAGGTGAGACACGACGATTATGATCACTCCATAACGTAGTCGGGAGTTCACGACCTTATGTCACCTCGACATAGCCATGGTTACCTCCAAGTTCTAATGTAGTATTAATGATGAATGTTTGATGATGTCAAGTTATGATAAGATTATGATATGCCTATGAGATGTGTAATAATGATGAGTTTATGATTGATTATATGACGATACGATTCCACCGTGCCTAGTTGGCCGGGCATGTCACCGCTGAAGGATGGCTGCATACGATTCCACCGTGCCTAAATGGCACGGGAATGTCACCGCTAAAGCGGGCTGCTATGGTTACACCGAGCCTAGAGGGTCGGGCATGATCACCACTAGTGGGCTGCATATGATGGTTACCCGGACGCGGGTTAACGCTGATGATTTATATGATACGATGATGTATGCGCTATGATGATACATGTACTATTATAAATATATATATATAGATATATATATATATATATATATATATATATATATATATATATATATATATATATATATATATATATATATATATCTGTGTGTGTGTGTGTGTGTGTGTGTGTGTGTGTGTGTATGAAATGTATCCACCCTTAAAAGTTACGCAGGTTGTATCTTCACCTTATGACTTATGATTTCTCTATCATGTTCATTTCATTCATGCCTTACATACTCAGTACAATGTTCGTACTGACGTCCGTTTTCCTTGGACGCTGTGTCCATGCCCACAAGTAGACAGAGAGGTGATCCAGACTCGTAAAAGTTATCAGCAGATTTACAGGAGCACTCCATTACTCCGAAGGTGCTATTTGATTTATTCTTTTGTGTGTGTGTGTGTATATATATATATATATATATATATATATATATATATATATATATATATATATGTATTTTGGGCACGACGGGGTCTTGTCCCGTCAATATGTCTAGTACTCCAGTAGAGGCTCATAGATACGCATGTGTGGGTAGTATGGTCTCACGATGTCCCTATTGTATATATAATATTTTGCTAGCCGAAGGGCTTATGTATATTAAGGCATTTATGTTTCCAAATGAAAAATGGTTGTCCTATGATTATGAGCACATGAATAGTAAAGAAGTGTATAATAAGTAGGATGAGTAACAGAATAAGAGGTGCTCGGTGGTTTGCCCCGGGTACCCATCATGGCCCCTAGTTGGGTCGTGACCAAAGTGGTATCAGAGCAGTTCATTCCTAGGAAGTGTCTACGAGCCGTGTCTAGTTGAGTCTTGTTTATGGTGTGTTGCGCGCCACACTAATAAACAGGAGGCTACAGGGCATTTAGGAAAGTTGACCATCTTTCATCTTAAGAGATCGTGCGATAGAGTTGTGTTATAAGATTATCGTCTCTTTAATAGTGTGCGATGATTTCAGAAATGCCGTCAAAGGGAAAAGCTACAGCCGCCCAGAAAGGCAAGACTACGATGAAAAGGCGGGTAGAAATAGAGCCGCCAATGAATGTAGAAGAGGGCGAGTCACATAATGAAGCCCCATCTAATACTTCCTGCACCCTGCCCAACATAGAAGAACAAGGAGGAGCTTCAGCTCCAGTTCCTCCACCAGCTGCTTCAGGTCAACAAGTGACCGAGGCTATTCATCTATTGACGCGGTTAGTTGCCGCCCAGGCACAGCGACAGAATACGGCTCCAAATGATCGGGCAGCTAGTACCAGAGCCCGTGATTTCATGAGTTTGAATCCTTTGGAGTTTTTCGAGTCAAAGCCGAATGAAGACCCGCAAAGTTTTATTGATGAGATGTTGACAACATTGAAGATTATTCATGCTTCCGAAACTGAATCTGTGGAGTTGGAATCTTATAGACTCCGAGATGTGGCGGTATTATGGTACAATAATTGGATATCATCAAGAAAGGAGGATGCGCCTCCTCCCGTTTGGCAAGAATTTGTAGATGCCTTCATCCGCAACTATTTGCCACCCGAGATCCGCCGAGCTAGAGCGGGTAGGTTCTTAAATCTAAAATAAGGAAATATGAGTGCCCGGGAGTATAGCCTTCAATTTAATTCATTGGCTAGATATGCGCCGACTATGGTGGCCGACATGGGGGATAGAGTGCACAGATTCATGAGCAGATTAGGGCCACATTTGTTCAAGGACTGCTTGATGGCTTCGTTGCAAGATGGGATGGATATTTCCCGCATTCAAGCCCATGCCCAGAATTTGAAAGGACAACAAGATCCGCAAAGGGGTGATCGTGATACTGATAGAAGGCCAAGCAAAAGGGCCAGATCTATGGGGGCAGGTAGTGATTACAGAGGGGGATCGAGGCAGATATATCCCAGACATTCAGGCCAGTCGGCGACTACTGCGCCTCCACGATTTGCAGATAGGAGATTTGATCGCTCATTTCCTTCAGGACAGGGTCAGAATTCGAGAGCTTCGGGTTCTCAGTTTCGGGGTGATCATAGTCAGAGGAGACCACCAGTGCTGCGATGTAGTTAGTACGGTAAATTACATTCGGGGCCATGTCGCCAGGGCACAGATGCATGCTAAGTTTGTGGACAGACTGGGCACTTGATGCGAGATTGTCCCTCGAGGTATGGTAGAGGTGGGGCTCAGCCCACAGGATCAGTGGCTGGTTTCTCTTCAGTGCGCCCGGTAGGGCAGACTTCCCAGATTTCAGTAGGTCGAGGTAGAGGCAGAGGAGGAGCATCTACTTCTGGTGCCACCCATCCCTGTATAAATGCTTTAGCCGGACGATAGGATCTTGAGTCCTCCCCAGATGTGATTACAGGTACATTATCCGTATTTTTCCATGATGTGTATGCATTGATAGATCTGGGTTCTACCCTATCTTATATTACTCCATATGTTGCTGGTCGTATTGGGGTGACACCTGAGCCAATTAAACCTTTTGAGGTATCTACTCCGGTTGGTGATCCTGTGATAGCTAGACAAGTGTATAATAATTGTATAATTATGATATGCAACCGCCAGACAAAACCTGATTTAGTTGAGCTGGAAATGTTAGTTTTTGATGTCATTATGGGTATGGATTGGTTGGCCTCATGTTATGCTAATGTTGACTGCCAAATGAAAGTAGTTCGATTTCAATTTCCGGGAGAGCCCATGTCATGACCCAGTTAGGGGCCGTGACGGTTACCCGGGGCTAGCCACCGAGCACCACTCGTTCTACTACTCATCTTACTCATTCAATCCTCTTTTATCGATTTATACTCAAGACATAAGAAAATCATCTTTTCATTTGAGAACATAAAATACTTTTATATGCATAAGCCTCTCGGCCATCAAAATAATATATATATATATATATATACATAGTAATAATCTTGTGAGACCATCTAACCCACACTGCGTATCTACGAGCCTCTGCTGGAGTGCTAAACATGAAGACGGGACAAGACCCCGTCATGCCTAAAATACATATATATGAATATACACAAAGGATAATCAAGCACTTCCGGAACAAAGGAGTGCTTTCAATCGGCTGACAGCTACTACGAATCTGGGTCAAGCTCTCCTCCGTGTCTACCTGTGGGCATGAACACAGCGTCCAAAGAAAACAGACGTCAGTACGAACATTGTACTGAGTATGAGAGGCATAAACAATGAAATAAGACAATGATACGAAGGAAATATCAATATAAAACATATGTATCTGACTGTCAAATATAAAAGAAGTAATGCATATTGTCTTACTCATACTCATCGTCATATCATATATGCATAAATGTATAAGCTGCCCGCCCATATAGGTACGGTGTGATAATGTATAAACTGCCCGTCGATATCGGGTCGGTGTGATAATCATAACATTAGCCTGCGTCCAGGCCTCCCGAGTCCGGGGTATCATCTCATGCCGCCTATTGGTGGTGTCTGCCCGTGCCATTTGGCCATGGTGTATACGCTACCCGCCTTAGTGGTGACTGCCCGGCCATATAGGCGCGGTGTTATATCACAATATGCTCATCATAGTATACTCATCATAATATACTCATCATAATATGTTTATCATAGTACAGGCATAAGGCTCAAGGACAACTATACTTTATCGGGGTGACGTAAGGTCGTGATCCCCCGATTTCATTATGGAGCATTCATTAACATTCTGCCTCACCTTGAAGGAACTAACATATAAGGTGAGTGTGAGCAATAAATAACATCATTATCATTATAGGATCATCATATCATACATTTTTGAATCTTTATACTTTAACTTATCACCATCATTATAGGGCTCATAACATGTCTCTTATCTTATATAGCTATTCATGGACATAGGCTTTTAGCTTTCTGGAATATAGGAATTCATGAAGAGGAAAGAAGGGTCATGATATAGGATTCATGCCATTAGAAATAAAGGAATAGCCTCACATACCTTTTATGTTTAACTAAGGTATCGTTCGCCTGTTCTCTTTCAATGTCACGTTTCTACCTTCAAGAGAGAATTCGCATTAACGTTAGTTAGTCGACTATAAGAACGCGCTACTATTTCTAGAGAAAATTGTACAGCATTGCCTTTGTTTATACTGCTTTCCCCGCATTCTATATCAACTCTCAAACGTTCATAACAACATTCTCAATATGATAAACAACACTCATCATTCGTTTACAATATCCATATTTCACAATTTGTCTTCAATTTCTCCATAATCATGGCAATGGTTCTTCGTTGAATTTTTCTCACATAGGATACTTATTCCATGTTCTAAATGTCATTCACAACATTTTCATAATCACAAATTATCAATGATCATGGCTCAATTCAAACCTTTACTCAACAGTGCTACTATTCACACTTTCATGACCCATTTCTTACATCCTTCTATAATCCAAGTGTTTCAACTCTTCCATACCCTATATAACATGTAAATGCCATAAAAATTACCTTAGATGTTGTAGGAACAAGCCTTGAGTTGTATTACTCTTCTTGCACCAAAACGCTAGTTTACTTCTCTTGAAATTTCTTAACTTGGATGACCTTTGATGAGTTTCATACACTTGATTCACTTGGATTCTTGATATTGATCTTTGATTTCCTTTGTTTTCTTGTAGATGAAGAGTGGAGAATATTCTAGAGTTTTCTAGAGAGGAGTAACGTGGAAATGAAATGAATTAATGAGCTTGGGTCTTCTTTTTAATGACTTAAAATCTGATCAGAAATGAACAGTAGTTGAAGTGCACAGTGGTCGTAAACCCAGTTTACGGTCCGTATTCCAATTTACGGTCTGTATTCTGTGGGCGTATTAAAGGATGACAAAACTAGAAAGTCAGGCTGAGGACATGGTGGTTTACGGACTCAGTTTACGGGCCGTATTTCAGTTTACGGTCCGTATTTCAAGTTGTATTTAATCATTCAAGTCTTTGGCAGAAAGTTGAAGTTTTGTAAGTTGAAATACGACATGGCAGTTTACGGCCCGTAAACTACTTTACGGTCCGTATTTCATTTTATGATCGACTGGGCCAAAGTGCAAATCTTCAACTTTTCATATTTCCAGAGCCTATAAATAGTCATTGTAGAGCATAACCTATCTCTTATTGCAATAGCCTTTGAAATCTTACTTAGGGTCGTCAAATGTCGTTCCCCTCTTATTAAAACATCGTATACTCGCATTCTTCGTTAGTCTATTCACTGTACGAGATTGGAAATTTCCGAGGTGTAACATTCTCCCCCCCTTTTGGAACATTCGTCCTCGAATGTTAAGTCATCGGGGATTCTAGGACTCAGCTTCCCTCTCTTGCCAAATCTCATCACCCCTTTCATTGGCGACACTTTCAAAAATACTCAATCATCAACCTGGAACTCCAAGTCCCGTCGGCGATTGTCCGCATAAGACTTCTGGTGACTTTGGGCTGTCAGCAATCGATCTCGGATCACCTTATCGTTTTCCACCGCTTGCTGAATCAATTCGGGGCCTACTAGCTGTACTTCTCCTATTTCAAACCATCCGATATGGGATCTACATTTCCTCCCATATAAAGCTTCGTATAGAGCCATTAGAATGCTGGAATGGTAGCTATTATTGTATGAGAATTCTATTAGCGGCAAATGATCGTCCCAACTACCACCGAAATCCAGCACACATGCTCGTAGCATATCTTCCAAGGTATGAATAGTACGCTCGGCTTGTCCATCGGTCTGTGGATGAAATGCCGTGCTAAGCTTCACTTGAGTTCCCAGACCTTCTTGAAAGGACTTCCAGAACTTGGCTGTAAACTGTGCTCCTCTATCTATGATAATAGATAATGGTATACCATGGAGTCGCACAATTTATTTGAGATACAACCTCGCATAGTCTTCTGCTGAGTACGTGGTTCTAACTGGGAGAAAATGGGCTGTTTTCGTCAATCTATCCACAACCACCCATATAGAATCATACTTTCCACGGGAGTGAGGTAACCCCACAATAATATCTATGTTGATCACTTCCCATTTCCAAGTAGGGATTTCCATCGCTTGCAATAAGCCTACTAGCTTTTGATGTTCAATCTTTACCTGTTGGCAATTTGAACATTGTGCTACAAATTCCGCTATGTCTCTCTTCATGCCGTCCCACCAATATATTAACTTAAGATCATGGTACATTTTGGTGGCACCTGGGTGAATAGAATACCGAGAACAATGTGCTTCTTCTAGAATTCGTCGGCGCAATTCCGCCACATTCGGCACACACAACCTGCCTCGGTATCTAAGAATTCCATCCATAGAAACTTCAAATGAAGACTTCTCTTTTCCATGAGATGTGTCTCTGTAATGACACAATTGAGGATCTTCATATTGCCATTCTTTCACTTCTATATCCAAGGACGAAATTGTGCGATCATTGATACTAATCCCTGCACTACCCGAATCAATCAGACACACTCCAAGATTAGCTAATTGGTGGAGCTCATGAACCATCTCTTTCTTTTCTGGAGGAACTTCACTTAAACTGCCCATTGACCGGCGGCTAAGCGCATCGGCTACTACATTCGCTTTTCTGGGGTGGTACAAAATGGTCACATCATAATCTTTTAACAATTCTAACCACCGCCTCTGCCACAGGTTTAACTCCTTTTTCTTGAATATGTACTGAAGACTTTTGTGATCTGTATAGATATCAACGTGCACACCATACAAATAATGTCTCCACATTTTTAAGGCATGAATAACCGCAGCCAATTCGAGGTCATGAGTTGTGTAGTTCTTCTCATATTTCCGCAATTGCCTCGAAGCATATGCAATAACTCTACCGTGCTGCATCAATACGCATCCTAACCCAACGCCGGAAGCATCACAATACACCACATAACCATCTGATCCTTCTGGAAGTGTTAAGACCGGAGCTGAGGTTAATCTGTCCTTCAACTCTTGGAAGTTGCGCTCACAAGCATCGCTTCATTGAAATTTAGCCGACTTCTGGGTTAGCTTTGTCAATGGGGATGAAATAGACGAAAAGCCCTCTACGAATCTTCTATAATAACCCGCCAACCCCAGAAAGCTACGAACTTCTGTAGGCGTCGTAGGCCTTGGCCAAGTCTTTACGGCTTCAATTTTTTGAGTGTCGACTCGAATGCAATCATCTGAAATAACATGGCCCAGAAATGTTACAGAATTTATCCAAAACTCGCACTTTGAAAATTTTGCATATAACTCTCGGGCTCGAAGAATGCCAAGGACGATACGTAAATGATCTGCATGTTCTAATTCGGTGCGAGAGTATACCAAGATATCATAAATGAATACTATCACGAATAAATCCAAGAGTGGCCTGAATACATTATTAATCAAATTTATAAAAACGGCCGGAGCATTAGTTAATCCAAACGACATCACCCGGAACTCATAGTGGCCATATCTCGTTCTAAAGGCTGTTTTGGGAATATCCGCTTCTCTAACTCTCACTTGATGATAACCCGATCTCAAGTCTATTTTTGAAAACCATTTGGCACCCTGTAGCTAATCAAATAAATCATCAATCCTCGGAAGAGGATATTTGTTCTTTATCGTCACCTTGTTCAATTTCCTATAATCGATGCACATTCGTAGGGATCCGTCTTTCTTTCTCACGAACAAGACTGGGGCTCCCCACGGTGATGAACTGGGTCTAATAAACCCTTTTTCAAGCAAATCTTTCAACTGCGCCTTTAGCTCTTTCAGTTCGGTCGGAGTCATTCGATACGGGGGAATAGAAATAGGCTTGGTGTCCGGCAACACATCAATAGCAAAATCAATCTCTCGCTCGGGAGGAAGGCCTGGAAGCTCTTCCGGGAACACATCCGGAAATTCATTCACTACCGGAACTGATTGGAAAGTTGGCGACTTTGCCTCAGTGTCATGTACTCAGACTAGATGATAAATATAGACTTTTGCTACCATCTTTGTTACCTTAAGGTAGGAAATAAACATGTCTTTCAGAGATGCTGCATTACCCTTCCATTCAAGCACGGGCTCTCCCGGAAATTGGAATCGAACCACTTTTGCTCGGCAATCGACATTAGAATAACATGATGCCAACCAATCCATACCCATAAGTACATCGAAATCCAACATTTCCAGCTCAATTAAATCAGCTTTGGTCTGGCAATCACATATCATAATTACAAAACTTTTATACACATTTTTTGCTATCACGGGATCACCAACCGGAGCAGATACCTCAAAAGGTTTAATTGGCTCGGGTTTCACCCCAATACCACCGGCAACATATGGAGTAATATAAGAAAGAGTAGAACCCGGATCTATTAGTGCATATACATCACAGGAGAATATAGACAATGTACCTGTAACCACATCCGGGGAGGACTCAAGATCCTGACGTCCGGCTAAAGCATATACACGGGGCTGAGTGGCACCTGAAGTAGATGCTGCCCCTCTGCCTCTACCTCGGCCTGCTGACATCTGGGGAGTCTGCCCTGCCGGGCGCACCGAGGAAGAACCAACTGCTGAACCTGTAGGCTGAACTCCAACTCTACCACTCATCGACGGGCAATCTCTCATCATGTGCCCAACTTGGCCACAAGTATAGCAAGAATCCGAACCCTGGCGACACTGTCCGGAATGTAATCTACCGCACTGGCTGCATCGCAGTACGGGGGGTCTCTTCTGACTATAATCTTCCCTGAACTGGGAATCTGAGGCCCTCGAACTCTGGCCCTGTCCTGAACGATAGGAGCGGTCAAATCTCGTACCTGTAAACCGAGGGGTGTCACTAGTCACTGACTGGCCTGAGTACCTAGAATATGTCTGTCTTGATCCCCCTCTATAATCACTGCCTGCTCCCATAGACCTGGCCCTCTTACTTTGCCTTCTATCAATATCACGATCACTCCTTTGTGGTTGTTGTCGCCCCTCTAAATTCTGAGCATGAGCCTGCATCCGGGAAATATCCATTCCATCTTGTAGCGAAGCTGTCAAGCAATCCTTGAATAAATGTGGCCCTAAGCCACTTACGAATCTATGCACCCGGTCTCCCATGTCGGCCACCATAGTCGGGGTATACCTAACCAATGAATTAAATTGAAGGCTATATTCCCGGGCACTCATATTCCCTTGCCTCAAATTTAGAAATCTATCCGCTCTAGCTCGGCGGACCTCGGGTGGAAAATAGTGACGAATAAAAGCATCCACGAATTCTTGCCAAATCGGAGGAGGCGCATTTTCTCCTCTCGATAATACCCAGTTATTATACCATATGACTGCCACGGCCCGGAGTCTATAAGATCCCAACTCCACGGATTCAGTTTCGGAGGCATGGACAATCCTCAACGTTCTCAACATCTCATCAATGAAACCTTGCGGGTCTTCATCCGCCTTTGACCCGAAAAACTCCGGAGGATTTAGACTCATAAAATCACAGGCTCTGGTACTTGCTGCCCGATCACTTGAACTCACATTTTGCCGTTGTGCCTGAGCGGCAACCAACTGTGTCAATAGATGTATGGCCTCGGTCATTTGTTGACCCGAAGCAACCGGTGGAGGAATTTGAGCTGGAGCTCCTCCTTGTTCTTCCACATTAGGCGGGGTGGAGAAAGTATTAGACAAGGCCTCATTATGCGATTCACCCTCTTCAATATTCATCGGAGGCTCTCTTTCTACTCGCCTCTTTGTCATAGTCTTGCCCTTCTGGGCGGCTGTAGCTTTTCCCTTTGGCAGCATTTCTGGAATCACAACATACTATTAGGGAGGATAAAATCTTATGCACGACTCTATCACACGATCTCATAAGAAAAAAATGGTCATTTTTCCTAAATGCCCTGTAGCCTCTTGTTTATTAGCATGGCGCGCAACACACCATAAACAAGACTCTACTAGACACGGCTCGTAGACACTCTCTAGGACTGAACTGCTCTGATACCACTTTTGTAACAACCCAGCTAGGGGCCGCGACGGGTACCCGGGGCTAGCCACCGAGCACCACTCGTTCTATTACTCATCTTACTCATTTAATGCTCTTTTATCAATTTATACTCAAGACATAAGAAAATCATCTTTTCATTTGAGAACATAAAATACTTTTATATGAATAAGCCTCTCGGCCATCAAAATAATATATATACATAGTAACAATCTCGTTAGACCATCTAACCCACACTGCGTATCTACGAGCCTCTACTGGAGTGCTAAACATGAAGACGAGACAAGACCCCTTCATGCCCAAAATACATACACATGAATATACAGAAAGGATAATCAAGCACCTCCGGAACAAAGGAGTGCTTTCAATCGGCTGACAGCTACTACGAATCTGGGTCAAGCTCTCCTCCCTGTCTACCCGTGGGCATGAACACAGCGTCCAAAGAAAACGGACGTCAGTACGAACATTGTACTGAGTATGAGAGGCATAAACAATGAAATAAGACAATGATACAAAGGAAATATCAATATGAAACATCTGTATCTGACTGTCAAATATAAAAGAAGTAATGCATACTGTCTTACTCATACTCATCGTCATATCATATATGCATAAATGTATAAGCTGCCCGCCCATATAGGTATGGTGTGATAATGTATAAACTGCCCGTCCATATCGGATCGGTGTGATAATCATAACATTAGCCTGCGTCCAGGCCTCCCGCGTCCGGGATATCATCTCATGCCGCCCACTAGTGGTGTCTGCCCAAGTCATCTGCCCAAGTCATCTGGCCATGGTGTACACGCTGCCCGCCTTAGCGGTGACTGCCCGGCCATATAGGCGCGGTGTTATATCACAATATGATCATCATAGTATACTCATCATAATATGTTTATCATAGTACATGCATAAGGCTCAAGGACAACTATACTTTATCGGGATGACGTAAGGTCGTGATCCCCCGATTTTATTATGGAGCATTCATTAACATTCTGCCTCACCTTGAAGGAACTAACATATAAGGTGAGTGTGAGCAATAAATAACATCATTATCATCATAGGACCATCATATCATACATTTTTGAATATTTATACTTTAACTCATCACCATCATTATAGGGCTCATAACATGTCTCTTATTTTATATAGCTATTCATAGACATAGGCTTTTAAATTTCTGGAATATAGGAATTCATGAAGAGGAAAGAAGAGTCATGATATAGGATTCATGCCATTAGAAAGAAAGGACTAGCCTCACATACCTTTTACGTTTAACTAAGGTATCGTTCGCTTGTTCTCCTTCAATGTCACGTTTCTACCTTCAAGAGAGAATTCGCATTAACGTTAGTTAGTCGACTATAAGAACGCGCTACTATTTATAGAGAAAATTGGACAGCATTTCTTTTGTTTATACTACTTTCCCCGCATTCTATATCAACTCTCAAACGTTCATAACAACATTCTCAATATGATAAACAACACTCATCATTCGTTTACAATATCCATATTTCACAATTTGTCTTCAATTTCTCCATAATCATGGCAATGGTTCTTCGTTGCATTTTTCTCACATAGTATACTTATTCCATGTTCTAAATGTTATTCATAACATTTTCATAATCACAAATTATCAATGATCATGGCTCAATTCAAACCTTTACTCAACAGTGCTACTATTCACACTATCATGATCCATTTCTTACATCCTTCTATAATCCAAGTGTTTCAACTCTTCGATACGCTATATAACATGTAAATTCCATAAAACTTACCTTAGATGTTGTAGGAACAAGCCTTGAGTGGTATTACTCTTCTTGCACCAAAACCCTAGTTTACTTCTCTTGAAATTTCTTAACTTGGATGAACTTTGATGAGTTTCATACACTTGATTCACTTGGATTCTTGATATTGATCTTTTATTTCCTTTGTTTTCTTGTAGATGAAGAGTGGAGAATATTCTAGAGTTTTCTAGAGAGAAGTAACGTGGAAATGAAATGAATTAATGAGCTTGGGTCTTCTTTTTAATGACTTAAAATCTGATCAGAAATGAACAGTAGTTGAAGTGCAAAGTGGTCGTAAACCCAGTTTACGGTCTGTATTCCAATTTACGGTCCGTATTCTGTGGGCGTATTAAAGGATGACAGAACCAGAAAGTCAGGCTGAGGTCATGGTGGTTTACAGACTCAGTTTACGGGCCGTATTTCAGTTTACGGTCCGTATTTCATGTCGTATTTAACCATTCAAGTATTTGGCAGAAAGTTGAAGTTTTGTAAGTTGAAATACGATATGGTAGTTTACGGCCCTTAAACTACTTTACGGTCCGTATTTCATTTTACGATCGACAGGGCCAAAGTGCAAATCTGCAACTTTTCACATTTCCAAAGCCTATAAATAGTCGTTGTGGAGCATAACCTATCTCTTATTGCAGTCGCCTTTGAAATCTTACTTAGGGTCATCAAACTTCGTTCCCCTCTTATTAAAACATCGTACACTCGTATTCTTTGTTAGTCTATTCACTGTACGAGATTGGAAATTTCTGAGGTGTAACAGCCCGTGCTTGAATGGAAGGGTGACACAGCATCTCCCAGGGGTAGGTTTATTTCCTACCTTAAGGCAAGAAAGATGATAGCTAAGCGCTATATTTGTCACTTAGTTCGAGTTCATGATACCGAAGCAAAGTCGCCAACTTTCCAATCCGTTCCGATAGTGAGTGAATTTCTGGATGTATTTCCAGATGAACTTCCAGGCCTTCCTCCGGAAAGGGAGATTGATTTCGCTATTGATGTATTGCCGGACACCAAGCCTATTTCTATTCCTCCTAATCGAATGGCTCCAGCAGAATTGAAAGAGCTAAAGGCACAGTTGAAAGATTTTCTTGAGAAGGGGTTTATTAGACCCAGTTCATCACCGTGGGGAGCACCAGTCCTATTTGTAAGAAAGAAAGATGGTTCCCTACGAATGTGCATCGATTATAGGCAGTTGAATATGGTGACGATAAAGAACAAATATCATCTCCCAAGGATTGATGATTTGTTTAATCAACTAAAGGGTGCCAAGTGGTTTTCCAAAGTAGACTTGAGGTCAGGTTATCACCAAGTGAGAGTTAAAGAAGAAGATATTCCCAAAACAGCTTTCAGAACGAGATATGGCCATTATGAATTCCGGGTGATGTCATTTGGGTTGACTAATGCTCCGGCAGTGTTCATGAATTTGATAAATAACGTATTCAGGCCTCTCTTGGATTTATTCGTAATAGTGTTCATTGACGACATTCTGGTATACTCTCGCACAGAATCAGAACATGCAGATCATTTACGAATTGTTCTTGGCATTCTTCGGACTCGAGAATTGTACGCAAAATTTTCAAAGTGCGAGTTTGGCTGAACTCTGTGACATTTTTAGGTCATGTTATTTTAGATGATGGCATTCCAATTGATATTAAGAAAATTGAAGCTGTGAAGACTTGGCCAAGGCCTACGACGCCTACAGAAGTTCGTAGTGTTCTGGGATTGGCAGAAGTTCGTAGAAGGATTTTACTCTATTTCAGCCCCATTGATGAAGCTAACGCAGAAGTCAGCTAAGTTTCAATGGAATGATGCTTGTGAATGCAGTTTCCAAGAATTGAAGGACAGATTAACCTCAGCCCCTGTCTTGACACTCCCAGAAGGGCCAGATGGCTATGTTATATACTGTGATGCTTCCGGTGTTGGGTTAGGATGTGTGTTAATGCAGCACGGTAAAGTCATTGCTTATGCTTCGAGACAGCTGCGGAAACATGAAAAGAACTACCCAACTCATGATTTTGAATTGGCTGCAGTTGTTCATGCATTAAAAATGTGGAGACATTACTTGTATGGTGTGCATGTTTATATCTATACAAATCACAAGAGTTTTCAGTACATTTTCAAACAGAAGGAGTTGAATCTGCGGCAGAGGTAGTGGTTAGAATTATTGAAAGATTATGATGTGAGTATTTTATACCACCCCGGAAAGGCAAATGTAGTAGCTGATGCGCGTAGCCGCTGATCAATGGGCGGCCTTTGTGAAGTTCCTCCGGAAAAAGAAAGAGTTGATTCATGAGCTCCACCAACTAGCTAATCTTGGAGTACGTCTAATTGATTCAGGTAGTGCTGGAATTGGTATTAATGATCCCACAGTTTCGTCCCAGAATATAGAAGTAAAAGAGCGTCAATATGAAGATCCTCAGTTGAGCCATTATAGAGACACACTTCATGAAAAAGAGAAGTCTCCATTTGAAACTTCTATGGATGGAATTCTTAGATACCGAGGCAGGCTATGTGTTCCGAATGTTGCAGAATTACGTGGCCGAATTCTAGAAGAAGCTCATTATTCTCGGTATTCTATTCACCCAGGTGCAACGAAGATGTATCATGATCTCAAGTTGATATATTGGTGGGATGACATGAAGAGAGACATAGTAGAGTTTGTAGCTCAATGTCCAATATGATCTTCATATGGTGAGAAGATTATGCAAGGTTGTATCTCAAGGAGATTGTGCGACTCCATGGTATTCGAATATCTATCATCACAGATAGAGGAGCGCAATTTATAGCCAAGTTCTGAAAATCTTTCCAAGAAGGTCTAGGTACTCAAGTAAAGCTCAACACGGCATTCCATCCGAAAACTGATGGGCAAGCCGAACGTACTATTCAGACCTTGGAAGATATGATACAGGCATGTGTACTAGATTTTGGTGGTAGTTGGGATAACCACTTACCTCTTATTGAGTTTGCATATAATAACAGCTACCATTCCAGTATCCAAATGGCTCCGTATGAAGCTTTATATGGGAGGAAGTGTAGGTCTCCAATTGGATGGATTGAAATAGGAGAAATACAGCTAATAGGCCCTAAGTTGATTCAACAAGCAGTAGAAAAAGTCATGGTGATCCGAGATTGGTTATTGACAGCTCAAAGTCGCCAAAAATCTTAAGCGGACAATCGCCGACGAGACTTAGAATTTCAAGTTGATGATTGGTATTCTTAAAGGTGTCACTAATGAAAGGTGTGATGAGATTTGGCAAGAAAGGAAATTTAAGTCCTCGATACATTAGACCCTATAAGATTATCCGCAAGGTGGGTCAAGTAGCTTATGAATTGGACTTGCCTCCAGAACTTGAATCAGTCCATCTAGTTTTCCATGTTTCAATGCTCTACAAGTGTGTTGGAGATCCTACGAGGATTGTCCCAATAGCTAATGTTCAAGTGACAGAAAAGCTAGCATATGAACAAGTGCCCATTGCCATATTAGACAGGCAAGTACAGAAACTTCGAAATAAGGACGTGGCCTCAGTTAAAGTCTTATGGCGAAATAACCACAGAGAAGAAATGACTTGGGAAGCAGAAGAGAGTATGAAATCCAAATACCCGCACTTATTTCCAGCCTAGGAGAGATCCACGATGAAACATCAAGATTATGAGGTATGTATGCTTTCTTTTTTGTGCATATGGGTCGTGTATGGACTACTTATATTGCTACTGTGTTATAGCCTTGTGAGGCAATGTTATTGTGGGCTATTGTGATAGGATGGTACTGCCATCTTATAGGGGAAACTATGGCGAAGTTTTCGTAGAATTCCTGAGTGCTTAACATTCAAGGACGAATGTTCCAAAGGGGGGGGGGGGGCAATGTTACACCCCGAAAATTTTTCGTTAACGTACAGTGAGTAGACTAACGAAGGGCACAACGTATACGATGTTTCGATAAGTAAGAAATAACAATTGATGGTTTTAAAAGATTTCAAAGTCATGGGAGGTAGGAGACAAAAGTTGTTAAGGAAAACAAGGTACATGTTGTGTGTGTCGGTTTACGAGTATCGAATTAATGATAGCTTAATGATGTATTAGAGAAAAGTTATAATGTCCCTTAGATGGTAACGAGGTGTGAAACAAGTATCCAGAAGGTCCCATAAGGATTTGAGACCAAACGAAGTGACGAGAATAAAATCGGAGAAAAGATAGATTATACGACCAATTATACGGTCCGTATAATGTTATACGCTCCGTATAATGGTCCGCAGAATCGTCACAATGAAGGTCCCTCACTGATGGGATTATACGGTCACTTATACGAACCGTATAATGTGTCGTATAATGGTCACAGAATGAATTGTTGATGGGTGATTTCACAGTCACTTATACGGACCGTATAATGTGCCTTATAATTGACATAGAAAGGGATGGTTGATGAAGTGATTTCACGGCCACTTATACGGACCGTATAAGTTTATACAGACAGTATAAGTGTATGTATAATGATGTCGGGACAGATTTTTAGTTTATAAAATAATATCCCAAGTTCATTTCACTCATTTCATTTTCTCTCTCCATGACTCAAGAGCTCTCTAGAACATTCCAAACTCCTCATATACAAGAATCCAAGTGAAATTAATGATCAATTTCATCAAGTCAAGAGAAACAAGTGCAAGAAACTCACTAGGGTTCATCTAAGGCAAGAAATTTCATGGGAAGTGGAACTAGGGTTTTGCTCAAGTGAAGTATTTCCACTTAAAGTTCATTCCCACACCATCTAAGGTAAGTTTTATGGTATTTCTATGTTATTTAAGGTATTGAAAAGTTGAAACACTTTGATTGTAGAAGGAGATAGAAAATAGGTCATGAATGTGGGAATAATGCCATTTTTGAGTAGTAGTTTGGGGTGAATCTTGAATATTGATATGTTGTGAGTGTAATTACGTTATGAATGATGTTAAGATCATGATAGAAACATTAGATGAGAACGAATATAAAGTTGTATTGTGATCATGATTATGGAGGACCTTGAGGGGAAATTGTGGGGATTGGATAATGATGAATTTCACAAAAGTTATTGATGATGATATTAGGAATGTTATTATTGACGTTTTGGAGTTGATATATGATATGGAGAAAGTAGTAGAAATAAAGGAGATGCTGCTCAAATTTCTCTAGCTTAGTTCAAACGCGCTTATGTTATCGATTATCAAATATGAGTATGAACTTTCTTGAAGGTAGAAACGCGAGCAACGAAGAAGAACGATCAAACGATAGAATAGCTAAACAAAAGAGGTATGTAAGGCTAATCCTTTCCTTCTAAGGCATGAATCTTCCTAATTTTCCACAATCTTCCTAAATAACGGAAATTATGAGTCCATGACTATAAGAAGCCTCCTACGCACATGATAAAGAAAGGAGATACGATACGAGCATGATAATGATGATGATGATGAATATAAGTATGAAGAATCCTAGAGTAATATAAGATGTCCATGAAGCTAATGATCCTAAGTATAATTTCATTGATGATTTTCCTTGTGTACACTCACCTTAAAATGCTAGTCCCTCCAAGGTGAGACACGACGATTATGATCACTCCATAGCGTAGTCGGGGGTTCACGACCTTATGTCACCTCGACATAGCCATGGTTACCTCCAAGTTCTAATGTAGGATTAATGATGAATGTATGATGATGTTAAGTTATGATAAGATTATGATATGCCTATGAGATGTGTAATAATAATGAGTTTATGATTTATTATATGACGATACGATTCCACCGTGCCTAGTTGGCCGGGCATGTCACCGCGAAGGCGGGCTGCATACGATTCCACCGTGCCTAAATGGACGGGCATGTCACCGCTAAGGCGGGCTACTATGTTTACACCGAGCCTAGAGGGCCGGGCATGATCACCACTAGTGGACGGAATATGATGGTTACCCGGACGCCGGTTAACGATGATGATTTACATGATACGATGATGTATGCTCTATGATGATACATGTACTATGATTATATATATATATATAGATATATGAAATGTATCCACCCTTAAAAGTTACGCAGGTTGTATCTTCACCTTATGACTTATGATTTCTCTATCATGTTAATTTCATTCATGCCTTACATACTTAGTACAATGTTCGTACTGACGTCCATTTTCCTTGGACGCTGTGTCCATGCCCACAGGTAGACAGAGAGGTGATCCAGACTCGTAGAAGTTATCAGCAGATTTACAGGAGCACTCCATTACTCCGAATGTGCTATTTGTTAGGATTTGAATCCCAAATCCGACCTTTGTAAGCAGGTTTCCAAGAAATATTGGAGGGTCACAGCTGGACCACTTAAATACCAACCTCCTTAGACAGAACCTACTTACGCCGTGATGTAAGCGAAGAATAAATAGCACACACAGATTTATAGTGGTTCACCCTCAATGTGAGAGCTACGTCCACGTTGCTGCTGCAGATCTTATTAAAGAAGAAATATTACAAGTGTTTACAACACTCAACCTCACAACCCCAATCCCAATTACACTCAAGAATTTTACCACAGAAAATTCTCTCAAAGACCTTCTCTTACTTAGGCCTTTCACTAAGAGTATTTCTCTTAGATTTTTTTTTTCTCTCTTTGGGATGTGTTTAGCAAATGATCTTGATGATATCTTACAAATGAACCATAAGCTACCTATTTATAGGAATGAATTTCCTATGATGAGGTAAGCGCTTACATCACGACTATCATGAGGTAAGCGCTTACATCACGACTAAGATGAGGTAAGCGCTTACATCACGACTAAGACGAGGTAAGCGCTTACATCACGACTATGTGAGACCCAACAAATCTCCCACTTGAAGACTAATTTTAATTTGTCTTCACACTTTGATCGATGCAGCAGCTCTTTCCTAGTTTCATACTTCGTGCAGGCCAACTGAAGCTGAGCATATCTTCAGTTTGTCTATCGTCACTGCCTTTGTCAGCATATCTGTTGGATTCGGACTCCGTGCGAAGCGCTCCATCTTCCAAAGCTGATCAAATGAAATGGTACCGGAGTTGTATGTGCTTCGTTCGAGCATGGTAGACCAGGTTCTTTGCCAAATGAATGGCGCTTTGGCTATCACAATATAGCACACTTCCCTCGTGGTCCTGATCCAATTCCCGCAAAAAATATTGTAGCCACATCATTTCCTTTGTGGCCTCCGTCACAGCAACGTACTCAGCCTCACAACTAGAGAGAGCTACTATCTTTTGCAACTTGGAAACCCAAGAGATTGCAGAACCTCCGAATGTGTAAACATACCCGGATGTGCTCTTTCTGCTATCAATATCACCACCGTTGTCAGCATCAACATACCCTTGCAATCCTGTTTTTTATTTTCAGAAATACAGAGCTGAACTCGAGCTGCCTTTCAGATATCTGAATATCCACTTCACAGCCTCCCAGTGTTGCTTTCTCGGATTGCTCATAAATCGGCTGACAACTCCCACTGCATGTGCAATGTCTGGCCTTGTACATATCATTGCATACATAAGACTACCGATTGCAGATGCATAAGGTATCTTGTCCATCTGCTTCTTCTCATCCTCGGTTGTCGGCGACTGATCCTTTGACAACTGAAAGTGTCCAGCCAAGGGAGTACTGACTGGCTTGGCATCATGCATGTTGAACCTTTTGATAACTTTCCTCACATATTCTTCTTGTGAGAGTTTGATGCCCTCCTTACTTCGGTCGATTCTCATCCCAAGGATTTGTTTTGCATCTCCCAAATCCTTCATTGCAAACTCTTCCGATAACCTGTTTTTCAACCGATCAATCTCCTGTAGGTTTGCTCCTACGATTAGCATGTCGTCGACATAGAGTAGCAGTATCATGTACGAGTCTTCAAATTTTTTAAAGTAACAGCAGTGATCTGCCTCGCACCTTGAAAAATCAGCTTTCTTCATAAAGCTGTCAAACTTTAAATACCACTGTCTTGGAGCCTGTTTTAGTCCGTACAGACTCTTTTGAAGTTTGCACACCAGATTCTCCTTTCCTTTGACTTTGAATCCCTCCGGCTGTCGCATGTAGATTTCCTCGTCTAGATCACCGTGAAGAAATGCAGTTTTCACGTCCATCTGTTGCAGATGTGGATTTTCCTTTGCTACCAGTCCAAGAACAGTTCTGATAGTCACTATCTTGACTACGGGAGAGAAGATCTCTGTATAGTCGATGCCTTCTTTCTATTGAAATCCCTTTGCAACCAGCCTTGCTTTATAACGCTTGCTTCCATTGGGTTCTTCCTTTATCCGATAAACCCATTTGTTTTGCAATGCCTTCTTATCCTTTGGCAACTCGGATAACTCCCATGTATGATTTGCCGATAGTGAATCCATCTCATCTTTCATTGCCAGCTCCCACTTGGTCGATTCATGGACTTGCATTGCTTCTTCATAACATTCCAGCTCCCCTCTATTAGTGAGTAGAATGTAGTTGAGGGATGGAGAGTACCTGTGAATCGGCTTCCTGATCCTGGATGATCTACGCAGTTCTGTGATTGGCGTCTGCTTATTTATTTCATAATCGGCACTTTCATCAGCACCTTCTCGGATTGTTTGTTCCTCTTCCTCGGTTGTACCTGGCTGCGGCTCAGGTGTCGGGAAGTCTCTCAAATCGACTATTTCCGATTCCTTGTCCTGACATTCTGAATTATTTTCCAGCATGTCCTTGTACAGTACCTCTTCGTTGAAGACAACATTCCTGCTTCGGATGATTTTCCGATTTTGTTCATCCCAAAATCGGTACCCAAGCTCGGTGTCACCATAGCCAATAAAGTAACACTTCTTTGATTTTGGATCAAGCTTGCTTCTAGCCGTATCATCATTATGAACATATGATAAGCAGCCGAACACTTTCAGAAATGAAAGATTTACCTTCTTGCCACTCCAGACTTCTTCTGGAATTCTGAAATCCAAGGGAACTGACGGTCCTCGATTAATTAAGAAGGCCGCGGTATTGACTGCATCTGCCCAGAATGTCTTGGGCAGTCCAGAGTGTATTCTCATACTCCGAGCACGCTCGTTCAACGTTCGGTTCATTCTTTCGGCTATTCCATTTTGTTGCGGCGTTCCAGGAATAGTCTTCATCATCTTGATCCCATTATCGGCACAGTACCGTTTGAAATCACCATCGGTGTATTCTACGCCGTTGTCGGACCTCAAACACTTCAACTTGAGGTTTGTTTCATTCTCGACCATGGCTTTCCATCTTTTGAATACAGTAAACACATCGGATTTATTTTTCATAAAATAAACCCATACCTTCCTGGTTGAATCATCAATGAAGGTCACGTAGTAGTGTGATCCTCCAAAGGAGGGGACAGTGGTAGGTCCCCACACGTCTGTGTGCACCAATTCCAACTTCTCGACCTTCAACTCCCTGCCTGCATTTGAGAAGCTTACTCGCTTTTGTTTTCTGAGAATGCAGCTCTCACACGTATGAAGGTCCACCGTCTTCAGCTCCGGAATTAAGCCATTTGTCACCAACAGCTTCATCCCCTTCTGGCTGATATGCCCCAGCCGACAATGCCACAAATCTGTCTTCTTTGTGTTATCAACCACAGCAACAGTATCACGACAGCTAGTCGTCATGTAGAGAGTGCCAATCTTCTTTCCTCGGCCAACTACCATAGCACCTTTCGCCACCTTCCAAGACCCATTACCAAAGTTGAGATCATATCCCTCATCATCAAGCTGACCTACTGAGATCAGGTTTCGCATCAACTTTGGAACATGTCTAACTTTTGTAATCTTCCACGAGGATCCATTTGACATCTTCAAATTAATGTCTCCCGTGCCAACAACATCTAGCGGCTCTCCATCAGCTAAATAAACTTTGCCGAGATTCCCAGCCACGTAGTTTGTCATTATATCATGATGTGGGGTGGTATGAAAGGACGCTCCTGAGTCAAGCACCCAAGAGTCTATCGGGCTGTCAACCGATAGCAACAACGCATCGCCAATGTCTTCCGTAGCAGCGTTGATTCCAGCCCCCTTGTTGTCCTCCTTCTTTGGCGCCCTGCAGTTCTTCTTGAAGTGACCGGGTTTTCCACAGTTCCAACACTCAAATGTTCGTCCTGGTCTGGATTGACCCCTGCCATTCCTTGACTTCGATCTGCCCCTATTTCGGTTGTAGTTTCTCTCATAATTTCTGCTTCTGTTTTCAACATTAAAAGCAGAACTCGTCGATGCCTCTCCAGAATCTGTCCTGCGCACCTCCTCAACAAGGATACGATCCCTAACATCGTTGAACTTTAGTTTTCCACTGCCGATAGAATTGCTAACCGCTGCTCTCATTGGCTCCCAGCTATTTGGTAGGGATGCCAACAAAATTAGAGCTTGCACTTCATCATCGAAGTCAATTTTTACCGATGACAATTGATTTACAATGGTATTGAATTCATTTACGTGTGCAGCAACATGAGCATTTTCCATCATCTTTAGATGAAATAGTTTCTTCATGATAAATACCTTATTATTTGCCGAAGGTTTCTCATACATGTCAAACAATACCTTCATCATATCTGCAGTGGTCTTCTCCTTTGCCACATTGTGAGCAACGTTCTTTGACAGTGTCAGCCGAATGACTCCCAGAACTTGTCTGTCGAGGAGATTCCAATCTGCTTGCTTCATCTCCTCTGGTTTCGGACTCAGAGGTTCATGAAGCATTCTGCCATATAAATAATCTTCAATTTGCATTCTCCAGAACGCAAAGTCTGTACCATCGAATTTACCGATGTCGTGCGTCGTACCATCTTCGCCTCCCATCGTTTCTAAATCACAACAAAACCTGTTGCTCTGATACCAGTTGTTAGGATTTGAATCCCAAATCCGACCTTTGTAAGCAGGTTCCCAGGAAAGATTGGAGGGTCACAGCTGGACCACTTAAATACCAACCTCCTTAGACAGAACCTACTTACACCGTGATGTAAGCGAAGAATAAATAGCACACACAGATTTATAGTGGTTCACCCTCAATGTGAGAGCTACGTCCACGTTGCTGCTGCAGATCTTATTAAAGAAGAAATATTACAAGTGTTTACAACACTCAACCTCACAACCCCAATCCCAATTACACTCAAGAATTTTACCACAGAAAATTCTCTCAAAGACCTTCTCTTACTTAGGCCTTTCACTAAGAGTATTTCTCTTAGATTTTTTTTTTCTCTCTTTGGGATGTGTTTAGCAAATGATCTTGATGATGTCTTACAAATGAACCATAAGCTACCTATTTATAGGAATGAATTTCCTATGATGAGGTAAGCGCTTACATCACGACTAAGATGAGGTAAGCGCTTACATCACGACTAAGACGAGGTAAGCGCTTACATCACGACTATGTGAGACCCAACACTATTTGGTTTATTCTTTTGTGTGTGTATATATACATATATGTATGTATGTATTTTGGGCACGACGGGGTCTTGTCCCGTCAATATGTCTAGTACTCTAGTAGAGGCTGGTAGATACGCATGTGTGGGTAGTATGGTCTCACGATGTCCCTATTGTATATATAATATTTTGATAGCCGAAGGGCTTATGTATATTAAGGTATTTATGTTTCCAAATGAAAAATGGTTGTCCTATGATTATGGTCACATGAATAGTAAAATCGTGTATAATGAGTAGGATGAGTAACAGAATAAGTGGTGCTCGGTGGTTAGCCCCGAGTACCCGTCATGGCCCCTAGTCGGGTCGTGACAGATGACTATCACCAAGATGGTTGCTTTCGTTTAGGGTATTGAATACAGAATGAAAGTGGAAGAGGCTCTTTAGAAAGAGAAGGACAGAGAATTCAATAAAAGAGCTAAGTCTGTTGGTAACTTCAGTCATGGGGGAGGTGGAGGCAAAAAAATCTTCAAGACATGTCATCAGGACCCGCTCCATCTACAGCCAGTGCCCCAGCCCCAAAGTTCAGGAATGATCAGAAGAAACAGAATTTCAGGTCAACATACTCCTATTCTCGGGCTAGTGTGGGTCAGAAGACTTATAATAATCTGGTCTGCAGCAAGTGTTGTAAGAGACATCCATGGGAGTGTCGCATGAGTATGGATATATGTTATGGGTGTGGCTAGCAGGGCCATTTTCAGAGGTACTGTCCATTATTAAGACAGGGTACCAGTGGTAATGTGGCTCAGTCCATAAATTCAGTAGCTCCTCAGAATTCTCAAGCCCAGTCTGGGTATGGTTTAGCTAAGTCTAGTAATGCAGGTGGAGGTCGAAACTGTTTGTATGCTTTAGCATGTCATCAGGATACAGAGGCATGTGCAGATGTTATCAAAGGTACGTTAACAGATTTCACCTTTGACGTTTATGCCCTTATTGATCCAGCATCCACCTTATCTTATATAACCCCATTTATTGCTAAGAAATTTGGATAGAACCAGAAAAGTTGCATGAACCCTTTGAGGTGTCTACTTCAGTTGGAGAGTCAGTTATAGCTAGACGTATTTATAGGGGTTGCCCAGTTTTAGTCTATCATAGCAGAACCATAGCCGACTTAGCAGAATTGGAAATGGTAGACTTTGATGTAATCATGGGTATGGATTGGTTAGCTTCATGTTATGCCACAGTAGGTTGTAGGAACAAAATAGTAAGATTTGAGTTTCCTAATGAACCAGTCATAAAATGGAAGGGCAATTCAGTAGTACCCAGGGGTAGATTTATTTCCTATCTTAAAACCAGAAAGTTGATTTCCAAGGGGTATATATATCACTTAGTCCGAGTCAGAGATATAGATACCCAGAACCCAACTCTCCATCCCTACCAGTTGTTAATTAGTTTCCAAAAGTCTTTCCAAAATATCCTCCCGGAGTTTCTGCCGATAAGGAGATAGACTTTGGAATTGATCTACTTCCCCGCACTGAGCCGATATCTATTCAGGGGGAGATATTGTAACACCTAGTACCTTTAAACTAAGCTACGTTCATGATTCAGGGGCTTAGAAACCAAGACGGGAAGTGTTGGGATTGGAAATTTTACCTCAGATTGGTAAATTTGATTTCTACGTCAATTGTACGGGTCGTACTTCTTGAACGTACCTCACGGGAGGAAATCAGAAGTCATTGGAATGTGACATTCCAGGTAGTCAACATGTATGGGCTGTACATTTATGTACGAGCCATACTTCTAGTCGTACTTTGTGACCGTATATTTTATACGGACCGTACTTTAAAGTACGGGCTGTACTTTCAAGCAGTATCTCATTTCACAAAAATCGTAACTTCTGGAAATTGACACATGAGGTACGTCCATATTGTACGGGACATACAATGTTGTATGGGACTTACAATGTGCCCGTACATTTGCTTGACTCAGTAAAAGTATAAATATGTGGGTTCAGCTTTAAGCCCACTTTTCATATTCCCAAGCCCTAGCACGAAGTACTTCTTCTCCCACCATTAGAATACATCAAGGTAAGTCTGTTCTAAGCATCCCAAGTGAATTCCAACATATATTCTTGAGTATTAAATAGGAATTCATTGTTCTAAACTAGGCTTTTCAAGAAAACCCACCTCAAGGATTCAAGATTAAGGTTTTTGGGATTCTTCTCAAGTTCAGACCAATAGTTACAAGTTTTGGAGCATTAACAGGTATTAGGGTTTCGATTTACGTGTGGGAACATCATTGTTCTTCCCTATGCCATGTTCTTCCATGATTATATGAAATTTTACCAAAACTAGGGTTCTAGACATGTTCATGATAACCCTAAGTACATGTACCATGATATACTATGTTTGTGTGATTAATTCGTTATTGCATTCTTAGTATTCCATTTGGTTATTGAAAATCTTTCTGTAATCCATTCAAACCCATACTTTGCATTCCTTGGGTTCTTAAATGCAACATATGAACTTTTATGTTTATTTTCATGAACTTCTACATGCTTCCATATTTTCATACAAGTTACATTATATATCTATCTTCAAGTTATAATACAATCACGAATCATGTTTACAATCATGTTTATATAATTCATGGGCTACTAAGTCAATTATATCCATGTTCATGTTTTGGGAGTTGCACAAATTTACAGAGAAGGCTCAGTTAGCCTGAAACTACGTATGCCAGCGTAGGATAAGGAGCGTTCCGCCCAGTTAGGATGATTCCTTCATGTTTATCCATTGAGGGTTATTGGATCTATTCATGTCATGTTCATGTCTCATACCCCGGTAAGGTATGAGATGGCTTAGCTGATCGAGTAGAGATCAGACGCTACGTGCTTACATGGTGGTTACATGTCAGTTATACTAATGCTCTCCCACAGATATCTTTACAGACTTAAAACATTTTATTCATGTTATACCTATTCATGTCAGATGATATTCATGTTCATATTCAGCTTACAAATATAGTTTCAGTTTCAGTTCTGTTATTTCATGTGCCATGCTTATTTCATTCAGTTACTTTATATACCAGTACAATTTGAATGTATTGATGTCCCCTTTTATTTTCCTAGGGGCCTGCATTTCACGATGCAGATTTATAGGATGACGGATCAGCTCGTTAGGACCTTGCACATATCAGCTATTGGTGAGCCCCCTCTCATTCGGGGTTTTATCTTTATTTACTTCATGTCAGTTATGCAGTTAAGGTATGTCGGGCCCCTTATCCCGGTAAATAGTTTAGCAGTCAGACTCATGTTAGAGGTTTCATAGACTAGACTAGTTCAGTTATGTCATGTCAGATGTTCAGAGTCATATAGCCAGTATTAGCCCAGTACTTATTATATTTTTAAACTATTTCTGCATCATGTTGAAACAGTATTTTCATTAGTATTATGATGACTCCTGTTATTCATACTATTCATGTTTTAACTTATATTCTGCATCAGTTCATGCCCCATGTTGATTCAGCAAGCCATGTGGTTCGCTCGGTCACATGCAGCAAGGCACCGAGTTGGTTCGGGGCGTGACATAAAATTAGGAAATCAAAGAACGAATACATAGGGGTACTTACTGCGCGGATTAAAGGGTGAACGATTTGGCCAAGGATTTGGTTGAGCTTTAAATGCGGAGTGAAAATGCAAGAAATCTGAGCATAAAATAAGACAACATTGGTGTTCAGTTGAGGGAGTATTAAATTTAAACCATAAAGTTGAACAGAATGTGAGCATAAATTTGAAATCCAATTGCATAAATTATTTGAGGAAGATGGGAGATTGATTCAAATATTGGTGAAGGAGAGAGGCATATTTGTTCACCAGAAGTTGAAAGGGTGCGATTATTGGAACCGTAACATCGTGTTGCAAATTTTTAAAGGGGCAAAATGGTGTAATTGGTCTTGCAGTGCCTGTCCAGAAGCGCCGTTGGTGTCTAATCAAAGAGTTGCAACTGTTGGAGATTTCCCAGCGCCATGTCGTAGAAATTGGAAATTAGGCTTATAATAGCTGGCTAGGGGTATAAGCGTAAATTGCTAATTCCATTTTACATTAATGAGTTATGGGCATTTATGTAATTTAAATTTTAGGATACGGAGTTCATGCTTTAATATAATATAGATAGATATACATCTTAGCACTAGTTAAGAGTGGTGCTAATTACGTTTGTAACTCTTAGAAGCCTGACAAGCCGTGCAACTTTCTCTATTATTTATACTAGCAAGAATTAGTTCAAGTTAATAAGATGTTATCCATTTGTTTGCAATAAATTACCTTGGATATTATTATAAAAAACTTTATTTACTAATATGAAGATTTAAGTGGTAAGATCTAAAATATTTTCAATGGTAAAAACTATTGAGGTTTTCGTTTTTAATAGATTTTTCTTTTTATTTTTCCTACAAATTTTAATATTATCTAAGCGAAAATAAAATCATAAAAAACATTATTAAAAAAATTTGGGACTTTAAAATTCTCGCGGACTAATGTTTTACTAGTCTCAACCTTGAGCCACCACTAGGCTTGGGTGTCTCTTGATTTAGGGTTGTAAATTCCTTTAGTTTGAAATCGGGTCGGGTAATGGGTAAAAAATTGGGGGTTAGTTCTTCTTTGAGCTGCCACGTGTATCTCTGTTTAACTTTGAGGTGTATTGTCACAACCCAATTGAATAAGTCGTGAAGGCACTAACTCCCACCAAGTTAGTACGCCATCCACAAGCCGTTAGGACAATTTATAATGAAATTAAATTGCGGAAAGAAATCATACAAGTCATTTTAAAGTCTAAATAAGTTGATAGTCATAGGAAAACAAGATAAAATGTTACAACCCCTAAAATCTGGTGTCACTAGCACAAGAACGAACTACATGGAGCATAAGTCTGGGAATACATCCCCAGAATACAGAAGTTGTCCAAAACAAAGACAGAAGTAAAGATAACTGAGGAAGATCTGGTGCCATGGATCTACTGATGGCTCACCCCGAATCGTCTAGATGATCCCTCAAAGGTCAGCAGTGTCCCGAGATCCTCTAGTAATGGGCATAGAATTTGCACACAAAAAAGGTGCAACAAGTGTAGAATGAGTACGGGAAACAACGTATACTCAGCAGCATCGTCGACCGACCTTAACAAAAACGGACACGCAGGTTGGCCTACGATTACTACTTCCACACTTAACTGCTATTAGTCCACAAAACAATAGTCATAATAATCCCAAAAGCATCAAGTTATAAGACTAGGTGAAAGCTCCTAATCCACGAGTCCGCCAAGTTTCTAAGTAAACAAATAAGGCAAATCAAGTAATCAACTAAACAACCATAACCAAGAAAACACTCATGAGATAGTATGATATGCAATGATATGAAATGCTATGCAATGCAAGGCCTTTCTACATCTTTCGGTACACACACGTTCGAACATTAACAAATCGTGACCCATGGGGGACTCGCGATGTCCATATACCAACCAGGCATTCTTAGATCTCCCAGATCACATCGGGTCCTAGCCATTTTAGGCTTCCAATCACAATACTCAGCCCTTGTGCCCACATTACCTGTCAATAGCCAATCTGACGCAAAATACCATCATCACTCCGTCCCAGAATCATTTCCTATCGGACCTTTCACTAGTACCCTCAAATGCACATAAGATACTATGATAAGCATGAACATGATATGAAACATGATAAGCAACCAATGCTAAGAAATAAAGACTCAATCTTGAGCTCTTTTTCACTTTTAAACGAGTATTTAAGAGTGATGAGAAACACATAAACACAATGAGACAGGTAATAAGCATAGAAGCAGTAAATAAGGGACATCATATCCCAATGACAGACACAAATCAATCTATGCTATCAGCTAATCCTAAAGTGTGGAATTCATACCAGACTATACAATTAAAATTACACAAATACCCTTAACATGACACAGGTACCCGTTACGAGTGCTCATCACCTCACAAGTATCGAGACCCCTTTTAATTACCCCATTTCCCCTTTTATTAATATAATTTAACCAACCATGATGCTTAAGTTAAGGTTCATAGTCTCAACATACCTGGAATTAGAAGTCCAACAATCACCGCAGAGCCTTACCCTTCCGCAGAGCCATCGAACGATCGCAATCTGTTCAAATACAGATTATACATAAGAATATGAGTCAAACTATACCCATATTTCCTTATAAAGGATTTGGGTTTAGATAGTCAACCCCATAAACCCTGTTCAAAGCCCCAAAGGTCAAATCCGTAATTTCATTGGGAAATCGGCTTCAATATGGTCAAATTATTATTCTAGGAAACCATACGAATCTAATAATACCCATATTAGCATATTAAATCTGAACCCAAAAAGTCACCCACAATAGAATTTCAAGCCTCAAAGGGCAAAATGGGAAATTTGACCCAAAATTAGTCCACCGATGATTTATGGAGTCTATATCTCAAAAATGAATCAATTCCATCCACAAATTCGTACTCAATTGACGAATTTCTTATTTCAAGCCTAAGGTTCAAAACCCCGAATTTCCCCAATCCTAATCATGATTTCTAGCATGAAAACCCTCATTAATCTATGATATAATCGTAAAAGGAAGGTTAGAATCTTACCCACATGATGAATCTTGAAAAACCCTTAAAAATCTCCTAAATCCGAAGTCTAAAGCTCAAAATATGTGAATGGGGAGTCAAATCACGAAATGGGGCTATAACTTTATGTCCATGGATTTTCTTATACGCGATCGCGGGACCACGGAGAAATCGCCTTTCACAATCGCGGCAGAAGGCATCGCTATTGCGGTAACTAAATGAGCAACAGCTCGCGATCGCGCCACGTGGCATCGCGTTCTCTATTAAGGACACCAGCAACAGCTGAAACTAGAAAATCTGGTTTTGCCAAATCTCGATTTAATACCTGAAATTCATCTGGAATCTCCTGGACACAAACCAAATATGCATCTTAACTATAAAACATGTTATGAACTCACTCGCGCACTAAAATTTCAAAAAGAGGTCATCCTAACCCTATCAATCCCAAACGCCTTAAAACTGGTTTTCTTATCAAATGATCAAAATATCCCTGAGCCCCTCGGGAGCTGAATCAACTACTCAACCAAGTCATAATTGACATTCCGGACCTAATGGAATCGATGAAACTTCCAAAAAGACTCGTTTAGCCCGATGTTGCTTTGGTCAACTCAACACTTAATAATTTTCAAAAACTCCATTTTATCACTCAAATCACACCTGATTTCCTTAGGAATCGCACCACCCACCCTCACAAGTCAAATATATCATGACGAAGCTAAGGGAATGATCAAATAGGAGTAAAACAGCCAAAATAGCCAACACGACCTAACAGGTCGCTACATATATTTGTGTGATAGTATAACTGTAGGGTCTCAACAAATGGATGTAAAACAGATGATATATTTAAATTATTTTTTATAATACATGGGTATATTAAGCCCTTTTTCGCATGTAACATGGTATGTTAAATGACTACATTATATCCTTGTATTTTTTGAACCTGTTTTGAAAATGTTTCTCTTGAGGCGAGGATCTATCAGAAAAAGCATCTCTATCTGGGATAAGGTCTGTGTATACTCTATACTTCTCAAATACCACTTGTTAATCACCCTGAGTATGTTGTTGTATTATACTCTACTTAGTTAAAGAATGGAAAATTTTCTTCTCAATTTCTATAGGTCAAAAAAAGAAAGGAAAAAAGGGAAAAGTTATAAGAGAACTATCTAGTTTGGCAGCCTAGAGCAAATAAACTATTAATATTATCCCAACTCATAAAATGCTACCAATATTAAGTTTAAATTCATTTTTATTACTAAGTGGTCACGCTTCCTTCTCTGCTAATTATTGTATAAATCATGACCAAATCATTATCGTTATGGTTCCTTTTCCAGCTCAAGAACACCTCAATCAATTCATCCATCTTTCTCGTCTTGTTTCTTCATACAACATACCAATTCATTATATTGGTTTTGGTACATAATTAGCCATGTTAAGGCTCGAATACATCACAACAATTTAAGTCAGAGAACTAGATCTCATATTGAAACTAGCTTGATCGAGAAATTAAATTTATGAATTTGGATTTTTTTTTTAAAGTTGGTGTTGTTGGAATGTATTGGGTACATTATTTAGAGTTAATGTCGTGCATAGAATATTGGTTGCTTAAAAAGTGAAGATGATGAGCTAAAACAACATTTAAAATTATTGAAGCCCACTTATGCTTGAGTTTGAAAATGTGGGTTTCAGAAAGGAAACTTATTTCGAGTGAGCTGTTGGAAAAGATTATATACATCTTAAGGAGTTTCATTCTCAATTATCTGACGATTTGGTGGAGATAATTTGAGGTGGTTTGAATTAAAAGTTCGAAATAAACGATGAACATGGAAGAAGACAAGCTGTGAATTCCCTGTATATCCATGTACAGGTTTGTATGTCAGATATATATGTCGCACGAAAACTTTAAACCCTGTTCCAATTATGATTTTTAACTTCAGATCAGTCTATATCACCTCTAATCTTTCTTTAAGTTCCGTATGTTACCTTGTGTTTCCAACAAATTCCAACTGTACCAATTTAAAAATATATTTTCTACTTGACTTTTTGAACATGGTAATGATTGTTAACTTTTTGTTCTCCAAAAAAGATAAATGATTAAGATGACTAAGGCCTTATTTGTTTTTATTAAGATTGAGAAGTCCGAATCTAAATGCACATCTGAATCATTAAGATGTTGTTTCTAGGTCTGAACACTGAATGATTAAGACTATTTGTTTTTCAATATCTGAATGTGCATAATGTATTTATTTAAACATAATAAATATACAATTCAAATTAAAAAGTAACTAAATCGTAGAAAATAAATACAAATTTATTCTTTGATAAAAAATAATGAAACATTTATGCTCATTAGTAATGACGGAGATATTTTGTAGTCGTGGTGGGTGGTGAGTGGGGGTGGAGGGGTGAGGGGTAGGTGGTAGTGAGGTTGGTGGTGGGGTTGCCGGGGAGTGGGGGTGGGGTTGATGGTGAAGGGTGGGGGTAGTAGGGAGTGGGGGTGGGTGGTGCGGGGTAGGGGTTGGTGGGGAGTGGGGGTAGGATTGGTGGTGGGAAGTGGGGATAGTGGCGAGTGGGGGTGGGTGATGTGGGGTGGGGTTGAGGTGGAGGGTTGGGGTTTGAGCTGGTTATAAAAAAGTTCCATACAAAAATACCTCTTAATGATATTAAGACTTGGTTCAAGATCTTAATGATTAAGATCTATTCAGACCCAATAAGTGCTTAGATCTTAATGCAATCAAATACACTTAATGGCTTAAGGTTTGAACCATTCAGATTCAGACCTCCAATAAGTGCAAACAAATGAGGCCTAAGAGCCCGTTTGGATCCGTTGACCAGCTTATAAGCCACTTTTAACTTTTTTGGGTGTTTGACAAAATAAAAAAAAAAAGGCTAAAATAAGTTAATAAATGCTTAAAATAAGTCAAAAATAAAAAGTTGGGGACCCTCAACTTTTTTCTTTTTGGCTTAAAAGCATTTTGATTTGATCAACAATTTTACTTCTCTATCCCTTATATTTTGTTCTAATTCCAATATTACCCTCACTACTAAAAAAAAGTGCTTAACAACACTAGTGTATCAAATACATCAACAACTTATTTTCAGCTTTAACACTTTTATACAAACACGTAACTGTTTATTTATAAAATAGTTTTTAGCACTTATGCTTAAAAGCTACTTTTTTTCGGCTAATCCAAACGGGCTCTAAGTAGCCATAAACTTTTTATATTTTGGGCCATTCCAATAATTCTTTCAAAGTTATTAAAATAAAAAATAAAAAATTGAGGTGTCAAGAAGCTGCATGGTTTATCCAGATTTTAGCTTTTTTTTTTAAAAAAAAAAAAAAAGGAAGAGGGGGGGGGGGGGGGGGGGGGAATAGCATACCATAATGAGACACTAGGGAAAATGAGCTAAAAGGGATGTTTGAGAGTGGAATGAAGAATAGGGGATTTCTATTTCTTTTTCCTTTTCTTTTGTTATAAACATTTAATTAGGGGTTGTTAATTATTTTTTAATTTACACAAAAACCCTTAAGTTTTTTTAGTTTACACAAAATCCCAAAAATAAAAGCACTTTTTACCAACAAAAAAAAAAAAAACATGTACGTTTTTCTCTTAAAAAATACGCAAGCAACTATTGGTTGCTTAAACAACTCCTTATTGCTTATACAATAACCTTGTATCTCATTAAAACTAGGTAAACAACTAGTAGTTGTTTAAATAAATAAAGGTTGTTTAAGCACTCATTATTGCTTATACATGAACTCAATTGGAAATTAATTGATTGATCACAAATGAAAATTAACTAATATAAAAACCTTGTTTCTTGTAAAAACTAGTCATTTGATGAGTGATTAAATCCAACTTATTAATTTTATCATCAATTAATTGACTATACTAATAGTTTAAACAAATATTTACTGATCCAGTGATAATGGAATCAATGTTGTTTGATTATATGAATATTAGAACATCAACTTATTGACTTGATAACAATTAAATATCAAACGAGTTGTTCAATGAGTTATTAAACCCAACTTATTAACAATATCATAATTGATTGCAAAATTGATTGACTCTATTAATAGTTTAACAATAACTTACTGATCTAGTGATAATGGAATGAATGTTGTTTGATTATATGAATAATTGAACATCAACGTATTCACTTGATAACAATTAAATGTCAAACGAGTCGTCCAATGGGTGGTTAAACCCAACTTATTAATAATATCACAATGGATCGCAAAATTGATTGACTCTACTAATAGTTTAACAATAACTTATTGATCTAGTGATAATGGAATCAATGTTGTTTGATTATATGAATATTTTAACGTCAACGTATTCACTTGATAACAATTAAATATCAAACGAGTCGTCCAATGAGTGATTAAACCCAACTTATTAGTAATATCACAATTGATCGCAAAATTGATTGACTCTACCAATAGTTTAACAATAACTTACTAATCTAATGATAATGGAATCAATGTTGTTTGATTATATGAATATTTGAACATCAACGTATTCACTTGATTGTTATCAAGTCAATAAGTTGATGTTCTAATATTCATATAATCAAACAACATTGATTTCATTATCACTGGATCAGTAAATTTTTGTTTAAACTATTAGTATAGTCAATTAATTGATGATAAAATTAATAAGTTGGATTTAATCACTCATCAAATGACTAGTTTTTACAAGAAACAAGGTTTTTATATTAGTTAATTTTCATTTGTGATCAATCAATTAATTTCCAATTGAGTTCATGTATAAGCAATAATGAGTTGCTTAAACAACTTCGTGTTGTTTATTATAAGCAATCTTTATTTATTTAAACAACTACTAGTTGTTTATCTAGTTTTAATGAGATACAAGGTTATTGTATAAGCAACAAGGAGTTGTTTAAGCAACCAATAGTTGCTTGCATATTTTTTAAGAGAAAAACGTACATGTTTTTTTTTTTTTTTTTGGTAAAAAGTGCTTTTATTTTTGGGTTTTTGTGTAAATTAAAAAAACTTAGGGATTTTTGTGTAAATTAAAAAAACTTAGGGGGATAGAGTCCCTTTTACCTAATTTTTAGAACTTGAGTCCTAAATTCTTAAATAAGTAACTCAAAAGTCTCTTTTAATAAAATGCCCCGAGACACTAACAAGTGGAATATTCCAACGACATTTGACCATGATTTTACGGTAATTAATTGTGAATTTATTTTTACCGGTCAGTGATGATCAAAATAATACATCAACCATTAATTCATCAAGAACTTATTAACAACGACAAAAATCTATTTTCACGGTTTATCGCTAACAATAAATGATTTCCCACGCTACATTTACTCATTCATGCTAATATAAATTAACACAAACTTCAGTTTCTTTACAAACAAAAAAAAAAAAAAAAATTCAAGTAAAAGCCTCAATTTGCTTTTACACTGCCTTCTATAATAAACTCTTTTTCTTTTTCAAGAGATTTGATAAATTGTCCCAAAGAAAATAACAATCACTGCATGGCAAGGGGATACATGAATAATGTCATAGAAATTGCACCAGCACGATTTATTTCTCCTCGAAGGCTTTCAAGTGCTCCAAAATTAGAGACAATTGCAGAAGAAGAATATAAAGCTGGTCAAGTTTTTATTGAGAAGAAAGTATTATATGTTCTCTTGCTTTCGGTCCTTGCTTATACATTGATCAACAGATACACTATGGTGTAGTTAATATAGGAGGAACATTATTTTGTTCCAAATTTTGACACACATTTATTTTTCTCATGTACTTCATCATTACAATAAGAATGCTTATATAATTTATAGTGAAGATTGAGTTTTGTTCTAAATGCATCGTGTATGTGTATATTTATGAATGACCATTCTTATAGCTATATCTTTCTTTTTCTTTCCCCCTGAAATTATATTTGATTTTATCTGAAGTTCAAAATTGATAGACTACTAAAAAGTCTCTTTGGCTATTTACATTTTAGGAGGTACAATAGGATGACAAAGTTTCTTAATGAATTAGATATTTTCCTTTATTGTGTAGATTAAGATGTTGTAGTTGATTTGTGTCTCATATTATTTTGAACTATTATGTTGTTTATACATATGTTAGTATGCTATATACTTTTTTTCCACATTTCAACGAACTTCCTAAGATTTTTGATGTATATTTCGGAATAAACTCCAAAAGATATATAGCAAAAACTAATAACATTAAGGATTTTAGAGTGGAACTTGCATATATTGTAATTTGGGTGTAACCACCATGGGGATTGATTATGCATTTATTATAAATCTTGTTTAGTGGTGGGGAAGGGGGGGGGGGGGTTATACTAGATCATCTTTCTCTTTATCTTGTTTTCTTTTCTCCTAATTATATTTTTTTAATGCACAAATAAAAGAAGATGAAACAAATATATGTTTGGCATAATATATACATGGATAGACACTCAAACTTGACGTCAATTGTAAACACTCCAACTTTTATAATACACATCTAGACATCTCAACTTGGATTAAGTTGACTCGTAAACTGACCCATCGCACATACCATTATGTGTGAGTTATACCCGACCTTAGGCGCGTTAGAGCTCTCATCTACAGTCTCTACGTTAAACATTTGAGAAGTGACTATTATGCTCTTAATGAACCCCTCTTATATTTATGCACAATTCTCAAATCAAATTCCCACCTAAACCTAATCCCTTATCTCTCTAACAATTATTTCTTTCCCATCTTCACCAATTTCTACCCAATTCTTAAATGCAAATGGAATCTCAAATTTTTTTCTTTTTGTCATTGTGGAAAAAGAGCTATAATGAAGATTTCTTAGTCACTAAACAACCCAAGTCGTTGGTTTCTTGGATGTGAAGATGGTCGGGTATGGTTACATTTTAAATGATTTTTTTTAGTTTAAATTCGAGTACCCAAGATTCAATTTTTACGATGATTTTGTAGTTCTTAAATACATTGGATGCAAGTTTTTTAGGTGGTGTAATGTTTATTATCCTGAACAGGCTAGAATTTTTATTCTGGGATTACGAAAGAGAATAAGAAAACATGAAGCTAGTCAACACCGACAAAGTAGTTAATACACCAAGCATACATCAACATAATCAACCTTTAGATAGTGTAAATGGCAAGTCTAAATGCTAACATACATCAAAATAACCCAAAGGAAGGCTGTCCAACAGAAACCACATCAACTAGCCATCTCGTGATTGAGTTGAACTCTTATTTTTAGACTTGGTTTGCATCTTTTTGGGTGCTGCATTTGCTGAAGTTGGTTCCCAGTAATAGCATTTTTCCCTTTCCATTCCAAATCAAATGGCTTGAATCCAAAATCAATATTTATTAGTGATGCATCCTTTAAAGTTGTCCCACTTGAGATAACTCTTTCAATTGGTCTCTTAAACTGTAAATTTCGTAAATATTATACACTATAAATAAAGATGTAAGAAAATTAGCTATTAGATATACATACATTACTGACTTGTCTTCCAGATTGTATGTCTGTTTAAACACCAAATTTCATGTCTCTTGTTCTTTTTCTTCCAAATGAAGCAGATACTGCTTTTGTAGTTGCATCCATTGATGTAGCAGTTGAAGAACCAACTATATGTCTTCTTGTTCCTCTAACTCTTGAAATTTCTTAACATAAAGAAGAGGACTGTTGAGTGTTAGGTTGAGTCATTGTCCTTGATTTAGTGGTCGTAGTTGGCTATTGAGAGGGATATACATATAGGAAAAAGAGTTGGAAGTCTAAAAAGGATTAAATTAAAAAACTGAAAAGAAAAAAAAAAGAAAATGCTTACCCCTGATTTGCAGTCCTTTTTGTTGTGCCCAACTTGATGACAACTGAAACATGTCATTGTGACTCCTTTTTTTAATGCTTTCCTTCATTTTTTTTCTTGGTTCATCATTGTCTTTTCTTCTACATCTTTTGAATCTCCCAGCCATTGACTTCACATCAGAAGGCTTCTTGGTGGGTTATTGATTTTAGGCCACATTATCATATCAGGGATTGGTTGTATTAAGTACATATAAGCACTTAGGAATGTTATTTTTTCTATACCAATGCTCCACATAGTCTTCTGGTTCTTCCGTAATGTGAAACAAGGCACAAACTAGATTCTGGCAAGGGATACCCCTCAACTGCCACAACCTGCAGCTAATGTTTTCCTAACCATATCAATTGTGTGACTATAATCACCTTTCTGAACCTCAAATGAGTGTCATCATTCCAATTCACCTTGAGTCTCCTACCAACAACTTAGTTTTCTCGTAAAACTAGTATTGCCATGGGTGAGATGTCATTGACCCAAGTTTTAGCAAAATTCAATCATATCTCCATGCCTATCCATCAACTTATGTCTAATATCTTCAAGCATACTAATCACAGATATGTATCTAAGACCAACCATCTAAGACTTAAATGTTCTCACATATTATTTTCCACCACATCATACTTAGCTCTTTCACTAAACATAGTCCTACACCAGTATTCTTTATTATAGATAAGTAACAACTGACATATTTTGTGTCAAAGTTTCCCAAATATTTAAATTATTCTCTCAATTTTACCTTAAAACTAGTCTTGGCACACCATCAAAATGCTTTTCTCCTTTCTTCACCTCTCCAATATTTTTTATTAGTTTGTCCAAATATGTCTTGCACACATTCTTCTTTCAGCAATAGGAAGTAAATCAGAGACAATTGATTCAAAACCTTAATAAGCAGAACAATGCGTTTATGGGCAAACATTGAAGCAATAACAGTTAATAAAAAATGTATAACGGAAATTGGTAGAACAATTTTTTTTAAAAAAACGTCAAAATAATTTTTAAAATAAATTGGCAAAACAATTAATTAAAAATTGGCAAAACTGTTTTTTTTTTTTTAAAAAAAAAAAAAAGGAAGAAAAGCATACTTTTCGCATGTCAGGCATCACCAAGCTTCAAATCTTGAATGAGATAGCTTAAGGACCAACTCCAAAAGTGTTTAGTTTCTTGGTTTGTTTCCATTTCTTCCAACAACTACTAATAGTTATCCTCTACAAGTCTTTCGGAAAACATCCATTTAACCCTATGATCTTCCTACAACCTTCTAGCTATCCATTCTTCTGCAGCAAAGCATACATAAAAGTATTTGAACAACTGTTTGCCAGGGACTGTCTCAGTTCTAACCCAACAAAAAGTCTCAGAATTTGTGCTCTTAATCATATTTTCAAGATTTCAATCATCCATGAACTTGATGATAACTCTCATTTTGGTCTTAGCAGATTGATCTTCCCACTTGTAACCCCCAATCTGTTCTTATTTCTCTTGAGATTTATGAACTCTAATGTCAGGTTAAGATATTATGTCCTTCATCTTTCTAGCAACATTTGTGGCAGAGCATAGCTTGTTGATGTTCTTTGTAATACATTTATGAGCTGGATAATACTTTTTCAATCCCTGAGTCTTTATCCAAGCTACACTTTCCCGAACATTCTACCCTTACTATATGAGGTTCATTGGATCTTAGCTTTAATTGAACATTCTCTTGAATAGAATAATCAGCCACAACTTTTCTGAACTGTATTGCACATTCAAATATCATTCGCAAATCAAAGAAAGAAATGACAGAAGCATCATCATATCATAACTTTCTACTTTTTTCTTCTGGAAGGTAAATCAACATCTGATTGTGCCAGGACATCTAGCTCTTCATCAATATCTTCACTTGCAACATCTGATGAATCAAAGAAGTGCTCATTACCACCCAATGTATCATATTTGTATGCCTTGATCTTGAAATAGTATTCAGATAACCTATCTCCATCAGCTTCTTCAAGCTCAACTACTTGAAGCTTAAAAGTTTTTTTAGGTCTCTTTTGTGACTTTGTAGCTTCACTTCTCTTTTGTTCCCTTAAATTTTCTCTAGAAGCTCTCAATTCTTCATCAACTTCACGTTCATCCTTACCCGGAACACCATCTAAGTCTCTTTCTTCAAAGTCAAGAATGTCACTATCACTACTATTTTCTTCCTCAACTTGTTGAACTCTAGCTGCCTCATTTAAGATCTCATTTATATCCCCCTCAATATGTGAAGTCCTAGAGCTACTCTGATTTCTTTATTATTTTTTTTCACCAACCAGTGGTCCCAAAACAATGCCAGTTGTGGGCCCCCCTTCTTCAATATTCACATGTTTTAGGTACAACCTAAATAATAACTCAATCCTTAAATTTTTAACACAATTATATTATTGGCTCACTTTCCAACAAGACAAATTTACGGTAGTAGGGTCTTCAACATAAAGAGCTTTAACTTCATCATACCCTATGTCCTTTGTATAAGATTTCAGCTCGGACAAAGACAAATGGTCCTCATCTATGGTAAACACAACTTTCTTCAATTCTGACACTATGGATCTTCAAAAACTTACCTCCATGGTGAAAAGTCACAATAATATGATCACCCATGTGACAAATTTTCTGAAAAAGAGCAAAATTTATAGTCAATATTTCCTTCCCTTTGGCAGATAAAAAAGTCCTAGCCTTTACACAAAATTGTCGAAAGCATCATTTCAGAAGGGCAAAAGTAAAGCTTCAAACAATAAAATTGAGGTAGAAGAATAGCTAAAATTGAATGTAGATCATTGTTTTAAAAGGCAATGTCAGGACTCGCCGCGGGGCTCGTCTCGGGGTAGGGCAGTGGCAAAACGCCTTGGGGCTAACGTGCGAGGCTTAGTTCCTATGAGGCTTACGCCCTAAGCGCCCAAACCGTACGCCCTAAACACGCCTAACGCCCAACACCCAGGGCTCGCCTAACAGTTCTTACACAAATTATATTTTAAATTCCTTAATTAAAATCATTCACCCTCATAATTGTTTAACAAAATAATGATACTTAATAGTTTTTCATCTATAGAAATAGAAGATTGGGTGTAACTCATATAACAAGTCGTAGTATTGGATATTTACTATTTGAGAACGTCGTGAGGGTGAATATCACTTAATTTTAAAAAAAAAAACACATAGCGGAATTGTATATTTTCACTTGTCATTGGTCATAAGTCCTATGTATCAGAATTATCATATAATTTTATTTTTTGTTCATGAAGAAGTTATGTTTTAATTGTAATATTGATAAATTTTATTGATTAGTTGCTTATAGGGAGATAAAATGAATAGTATGATAGTAATAGTGTTTTAAGAAACTCTGTTTTTTTCCGTGTTTAAAAGTTAAAATGTTAGAATTGATTTGCATTTCATAATAGCTTTTATTCCATTTTATTGTTTATACTTGTAAAATTATGTTATATATAATTACAAGTTATAAGCGGTGTATAATGGATTGCTTTGATCATTTTTTTGTGAGGATCAAGCGTGCGCGCGCTCACACACACACACACACACACACACACACACACACACATATATATATATATATTTCATTTATTTACAGTTTTCTTTTATTTTTTTATGTAATTTTACCTATTTAAAAATCTTTATTGTAATTATATTATTTTAAAAAATACTAAAAATTAAATACCCATGGGGCTTACGCCCCGTGCCTCGAAGCTTACGCCTCGTCGAGGCGAATGTAAAACGCCCCGCCTTTTAAAACACTGATGTAGATTACGTAAATTATCAAGCCTTAAACTTAAACATCAATCTTGAATTATGCCCCCACCCCACAGTTCGAAGAGAAGAATCAGTGTGAAATCGGAATTTTGGGGCTTAAGGTTCAGTCAAAATAACTTTACAAGTGTGAATATGTTGCTAGACGATTTCACCTTTTATTTTAACGCCATTTTTTTAATTAAATCCTAATTTTTATATTAATACACGTGTATTTTAGTCATCTGCCTCTAATTGGTTCAGTTATCCACGTAGAAGCGTGTGTAATTCATGCATTAGACCTGCTGCAGATGTGTATTTACAGGGCCAACTTAACCCAAGTTGAGGTGTTATTTTTATTTATTTTTTAACTTAATAGTTCCATCCATATGATGGAGGAGTTTAGGCATGACTCCGACCTATATATTAATGACCCGTTTGGTCGTTTAGGCTCTTTTCACCCTTTTACCCCTGTTGACCCTTCCCCTAGCTCTGTTAGAGTGGTTTTGACCCGCGGGGAAGGGTGGTATGGTTCCCGAGGTAGTCGGGAGAGTCTTGATGGAATTTGAGAAATTTAGGAGCCTTTAAGTTGAATAAGTGAAAAAGAGTTGACTAATAGTTGACTTTTGGGTAAACGAGTCTTTTGAGGATTTTTGTCAGTTCCATTAGTTCCGGAGGGTCGAGTATAACTTGGTAGGGTGTTTGGTTCGGTTCCCGAGGCACTCGAGCGTGTTTTGATCTTTGGGTTGGAAACTTGATTTTGGGGTTTTGGGGGTTGAACGGGTCAAGATGACCTCATTTGAGAATTCCAACGGCGCGGGTGCATTCGTAGCTTGTTTTTACAGTGGGTTGAATGTTTGGTTTGTATCCTGGAGGTCTTAGATGAGTGTCGGGTTTCGAGTTGAACTTTGTGAAAAAACAGAATTTCTAGTTTCTTGTGTGCCGCATATATGGACTTGGGGTCGCATATGTGGGCCCGCCTATACGGGACTTGGTCAGCAAATGTAAGATTGTGAGTTGGCAACTGAGGCTGCATCTGAAGACATTGTCTGTTGATGCGAGATCGCTGGAAATCTGAAACCTTAAATTCCCAAATTCGAAACCATTTCTTTTCATTAACTAAATTGGAGACTTATAGGGTTTTAAGGGGCGATTTTGCTGAACATTTGAGGAATCTTTCATTGGGTAAGTTCCCTAACTTCTTATTTGATTTATGTTACCATTAAATTGGGGATAATCATGTTAGAGAACCATGTTTTGAGTTGGGATTTTGGGGTGATGAACCATAAATTGAATTTTGAACCAAATTTTATCTAAATCAAAGTTTTTGTAACAATCCGTTTGTTCATTATTGCCTTTTTGGTGCTTTTGACCTTTTCCTGAGCCTTGTTAGCTCATATTTAATCCAAGGGGACCGTTGACCTACTTTCCGAGGTCTTTGGATATGATTTGGGTGACTTTATGAGAAATTTGGGCTTTAAGCGAAGAAGAGTTGACTCCAATTGACTTTTGGGTAAACGGACTTTTTTCGGGAATCCGTCTTTTTCGAGAGGCCCGGATGGTCTTTTAGAATTGGTGTGTATATTCGGTTCGGTTCCCAATGCACTCGGGTGTATTTTGAGACTTGGGTTGGGAAGTTAGTTTTGATGTATCGAGGGTTGACTCAGTCAACGAGATATCCGTTGGGAATTCTGAGGCCACGAGTGCATTCGTAGCATATGTTTATTTATGTCTGCATATATGGTTTGTGAGTAGATGGCCTCGGGTAATGGTCAAGATTTCGGGTTGAATTAGTGAAGCTTGGGAGTTTCTGGTGTCTGGTGCCCGCTATGGCGGCGCCAATGCTATAGCGGCTTGTGCATTTTGGGCGGGACCGCTGAAGCGCTAGAGTGGGCACGAAAGCGGGCAGTTAGATTCATTAAATCTATATTAAAAGCCCTAAGTTGTTCATTCAATACCATTCTGACTTTAGAGCTTTTTGGGAGATTCAAGGCTGTTCCTCATAGAAAATCATTGTGGTAAGTTCTTTCACCTTCCTTTCCATTCCATGTTACACTATTCACCTTAGGAATCCATTAAACATGCCAGTTTTCTTAAGAAATGGTGGATTGAATGAGGGTTTTGTGGGTTCTTCATTCTAGGCTATTAAATCTTGAATTATTGACTGGGTTAGCTTCATTAAGCATGGAATTGATGATTAGGAACTATTATTGCATGATTCCTTCCTAATTAGTGGCTAATTATAAAGTTGGAAGTTAGGGTTCATACCCAAATTTGGGGGTTTTGCATAGAGTCTGAATTTAAGTGATTTGTTAGTTCTTCTAGCTTAGAATTGATGGGAATTGATCACCTAGAGCATTAATTTCATGTCAAGACCTATAGATTCCTTATTTCATCTTTTTAGTTCATAAACCCCATTCCATAGGTTGGGATTTGGGTCTTGAATAGAAGTAAGGATTGAATGATGTTTCTTCTTGATTCTAATTTCATAATTCGGATATGATTAGACTTCTATTATCTCGAGGCTCAAAGGAAGGGAAAAGCTAAGGTTTGACTATTGGAGGCTTTGTTGTTCAGTTTTCTAGGTAGGTTACGGTTTACCTTATGGTGAGCCTTCGATTAGCGAAGCGTATGTTTAGATGATATTGTCGGAGAATACGTGTAAACCTTCGGGTCCAAAGTTAGGTTGGATATTGCCTTAGGTTGGGCCTTATTGTATGATTTGGGGGCTAGCCGCACCGTTGGGTTGTTGACTTATCTTGTTCTATTTACTTATTGGCTTGTTGCCACGTTGAGACATCGGATATTGGTAATTAGTGATATATCATGACTATGATATTGTGATACTTTACCTGATTTAATATTGAGATAAGAAACGTGATTCCATTGTAGCTTATTGTGTAGCCTTTTTATTGATATTGCTTGTGTGCCATATATGGTACTGTTTGGGATTGAATTGGTTGTTGATATTACATTGCATCGTATTCATACTCATTTTCATGATACATTGATATTGCATTGTTATGGTACTGAGGATGGAAAGTGAGAAGGAAATACTGATGTGTTAAAACACATTGTATATCGAGTCATCTCTGGGTTGTGTGCGGAATGACTGATATAAGGCTTATAGGTGGGAATGGAGTCATCTATGGGTTGTGTGCGGAGATGTGATGTTGCATCGATCGGAGTGCATGTGTGCGGTGCATATGTATTGTATATTCATCATTCATACATTATTGCATTGCATTGTACCTCTTGATTTTCTGTGATATGGTTGTGAAATGATATTGATATACTGGTTTGAAATGGTTGTACTGAGATTTAGCACAGTTGGGTTTAGATGCTATAACATAGGTGATGACTTGTTGTGATATAATTGTGATATACTGGTTCGGATTGGTCATACTGAGACTTGACACAGTTGGGTTTAGACGCTATAACATAGGTGCTGACTTGTACCATGTTGTTTTACGTGTTTATCTTGCTTTGTTGTCTTTATATATGTTAGCTAGTCTTAGTCGGCCTATGATACTAACACTACTTATTGCTTGTACTGCCCTGCGGTTGCTGCATTCTTTTATTAATGCAGAGTACCAAGTTAGATCTACCTCTACCCCTCATGGCTGATCATCGAGGTTGTTGCCGAGTCTATCCAGGGTGAGCATGAGGACGTTCGCTGCCCGAAGACTCTTCCTATTACTTATGTCTTGCTTTCCATTTTGAGACATGATTTTGAGACTACTTATGTACTATTATTCAGACTTGTAATATTTGGTTTAGATGCTTTTATATGACCAGACCAGATACTGGGTGGATTTCATTTAGTTCAGCACTTAATATCTGTGAGACTTACGTTATTTTACTTACTTCGGTTATTTTCTATCATTTGTGAATGTTGGATTAAGGGTTCGCCTATCGAGGTGGGAAAGGTAGGTGCCCGTACGACTTAGTGAAATTGGGTCGTGACAGTTTTGTTGGGAAATTTCCTAGATTCTAACCATTTAATCATTGTGTAACTGGTTCCTAAGCTTGAATTGCTCTTTTACTTAAGATTTTGATTATGGAAAACAAGGGTTTTTCTTATAAATTGGGTTTTTTGATGAAATAAGGAAATTGATGCTAAATTGAGACTAGTTTGTGATGATAATGGATATATGGACTCCCTAGCTTTTAGGTGGCCTAATTTTCCTATAAATTTCATCTTTTACCCTTGTGGCCTTGGGGTCCCCTTTTAAGGGTAGTTTTTGATTTCGAATGGTATAATGGGTATCGTTAGCCTCGTAACCTAACACGGAATAATTATTTGGTAGACTTTATTGGATCTGAGGCTATGTGAAAAGGAAAGGATTCACCTTGAGGTTTGTGGCACCCGTTCAGCTTTCAAAGTAGGTTACGGCTTACCCTTGGTTAGAATCCGATTAGCGAATCATATGTAAATATTAGTTATTGACGGGGAAAACATGATAGGCCTTCGGGCATTGTGTGGAGATGATTCCAATTAGCTTGGTATCGTCAACTGTTATGTGGGCTTGTCGCCATAGCTGATATACTTGTGATTTGTTTGTACTCATCTCTGTTTCTTGATATCTCACTTGTCATCTAAAAAGAAAGGCTAATATGGATGGATGGATTTGATATGCATTCTATGGTAAATATCTGTTGATTCACTGTTAGTGATGTTATTGAGGCTGATTTCACGCATGGCACTGCATTCCATCTCATCCTTCATATGATATAACTGTGATTCTGACATGATGATAAGTAAGAGAGTGTAGCCTCCGAGGTCTTTGCAGGAGAGCGTAAAAGAGAGATAAGAGCCGTGATTCGAGGTCTTTATTGGAGCGAAATGTGTGCTCGTGATCTAAGGTCATATACCGAAGTGAGAGAGAGTGTGTACAAAGACTTCGCGGGTCCCCTATGGGTCATGGCTATTGAGGAATTGCCCTTAGCATGTGTGTACGGTGGAGAAGAGCCTGTGTGGAAGCTTCATGCATAGAGAAGGGCCTGTGTGGTAGCTCACTGTAATTGTATTGCATTGCATCACTTATCATTCACATTATTCATCTGTTCTTAATTGTTGACTTGATGGCTTATACTTATCATGTGATCTTATACTTGACATGCTTTATGACTTGTCCTTGATTGCTTATCTACTCTACTTGTCTATTTCTTTCTATTTATATATGTGAACTAGTCGTTGTCGATCTATGATACCTACGAGTACGTGTGTTTGTAACATGCTACACTTGTTGCACTTTTTCTTGAGTGTGCAGAGGTTTACTATTGGATCGACATCCCATCCTCGTGAGTGACCTTTCGACCTTCTGATAGAGATTCCAGGATGAGCTAATTTCCAGATCTGTAGCCCGGAGACTCTTCTTTACATATCTGTTCTTTCTTATTCTAAGACAGTATTATTAGACTTGAGATTTATGTTTCCTATTCAGACTATGTATTTATTTAGTAGTGGCTCTTGTACTAGTTTCAGACCAAATTTTTGGGGTTATTTATGTATTAGTATTTCCGCACTATTGATATTAATGTATTGAGACTGTTAGTATACTTTCTGCTTATTTCCGCTTGATGAATGTTAACTAAAATGAGATAGTTTAAGGGAAGTTTTCGCCCACTAGGGGTTTAGTGTGGGTACCCTCACGAGCCACGAATTGGGTCGTGACAAGTTGATATCAGAGCCCTAGGTTCACCGGTCTTACAAGTACAAAAAGCAATGTCTAGTAGAGTCTTGTAGATCGGTACGATGAGCTCCGTACTTATCTGCGAAAGACTATAGGACATTTAGGAAACTTCCAATTCTTTCACTCCTTTCGTGCTATTTTATTCAAATTGGTATCTGACTTCTGTTCCTATTCTCTCACAGATGGTGAGGATATGTGCGACAGTTGCGAGAAATAATGTGCCAGTACTGACCACCTGAGGTCGAGGCCGTGGCTGAGCTAAAGGCCGCTGTAGAGGTAAAGGTCAAGGGGCAGCACCAGTATGGGGTAGAGCACTTGTGGTTGGCCAGGCCCGAGCCAGATCATTATCGCCTGAGCCAGAAATAGGGCATGAGCACGAGCCCATGGATGAGGAGCAGATGAGACCAGCTCAGGCTCAGCCCAAGGTTATTGCTACTCCCATATTGTAGGATCTATTTGTGTCATGACCCAAATTACGGATCGTGCGGGCACCTACCTGATTACCAACTACTAGGTGAACCCTCACCAACCAACCCATTATTGAAACTCATTTTTCCGTTCAATAGTTGATAATCATAAACATTTTGTGAGAAAACATAAATGACACTCTTTATAAAATTAGAGCTTACAATTTTCCGGGACCTAGTCTAGACGTATACAAGAGCTTCTACAATACAGAGGAATAAACTTAAAATAAAATGACACAACTTCTGTCTTGGAACGAGATGCACAGAAGCTGTAGGAAGATGTCCGCCACTCCGATCTATGAAACCTTCAGCAATAACTTGAAGCACATCTACACCCGAAAATGATATAGCAAGAGTAGCATTAGTACACCACACATACTGGTAAGCATCATAAGCCGACTAAGATTAATTCACGCAATACGATATAAAATCAATCAGAATAAACAGCTAGGTACAATCGTAACACCTTTTTAAATCCTACCCATACTTACACTGCTTTGACATAAACATGCTCATATCCCATTACCATGTCAATGCAACACTAGGAAGTAAGGAACAACAGCCAACAAATAGTTACATTCAAGACAGGTTCCTGGAGAAGCTAAGCCACATCAATTTATGAAGTACAAACCTCAACCTCCATATCAACCGACAATAAGTGGGACCACTAATTCTTACCTCTTTCCTCTTTAATTTAACAGACTCGTAATTTGACAAATAGACACGATGACGGCCCACGTCAGATATTATCCAATAATCACTAATCAACTGCAAGTGAAACTAAGTGAAAACAATACAACCAACAACAGTATCTCAACCGTACTCCCAGACCTGAATCATGCTAAATGGAATCACTCCGACATCACCTTCCCTCATTAGTCAATGGATCCATAAAGTTACACGTAAACACAACAACTCAATAATAAGGACAAATCAAGTATGAAATCACCAGAATAAGTCATGATTCAATCTGCTACAGCCAAGACGAGTATCACATCTATCACACGAATGGAAGTAAGTAAAATTTAATGCAACCCTAGTTAGTATCACATCCGTACACATATGATAAATGGTATTGTTTGCCCAAATAGCCATGACCTACAGAGGACCAATGGTGTCCATGTACCACTCGCTCCGGAACTGACCTCGGATCACGAGTCCTTAGTTAGGCCACATTCTCACCCCCTGTCAAATGTGCCTTTTCGTATATATACATATATTCTGTTTCTCATCATAAAGTTTATTTCACGTATCTCCAGTTCATCAGTAAATATGAAATATGATCAGCGAATAATATCACCAGAAAGAGTCATGATTCAATGTACTTCAGCCAAGACGAGTACCACCTCTATCACACGAATGGAAGTAAGTAAAATGTAATGCAACCCTTGTTAGCATCACATCTGTACACACATGCTCGATGGTATTGTTTTCCCCAATAGCCATGACCTGCAAGGGACCCATGGTTTCCATGTATCACTCGCTCTGGAATAGACCTCAGATCACGAGCCCTTATCTAGGCCACTTCTAACCCCCTATCAAATGTGCCTTTTCGTATATATACATATATTTTGTTCCTCATCATAAAGTGTATTTCACGTATCTCCAGTTCATCAGTAAATATGAAATATGATCAGCCAACTATATCAATATCAAGATCACAAGGCATCATGCCACAAGTCATAACAAGACCCAAATAACTTTGTTCATTACTCACACACATATGAAATTTGCTAAATCGCGACATGAATACTCTACTGAAGATATATGCAATTTCTATAAGAGTGACCCTGCCCATTAGTACAACAAGCTCTATAATGGTCAACTCAGTACATATGCGAATTCCCACTATCTAACGTTATCGCTTTAATAACATAAACGCCACCATATCCCCTCAAGACTAAAAATTATTCACTTTGGTCCAACTACTCACTTAGTGGCGACAAGCCCACGTAATTTAACAATGAATACCAATATATCTAAGGTCCAACCGAACTTCATGTCCGAAGACCTAATCATGCTTTCTCCCGTCTGTTCTATAACATATATACGACTTACTAATAAAAGTCTAACTCAAGTAAACCATAGCCTACCTCGAGTCCGAGCAGGTGCCACGAACCATCATGTAGTCTTCATCCTTTGCTTCAAAATTCAGAGACTACAATGGGGTAGTCTTGCTCAGGTCTCTATGCGTTCAGTCCAAAAATTCTCCCAAGTGACGGCTTAGAGAAGGTTTGGTGAAAAAGTGGGATTTAATCCCGTGATAGGGTTTTTAACCGGATCTAGTTCGCTCGGACAGCTGCAGCGGTCTGCTTGTCCACTATGGCGGACTCGATACGGTGGTGCCTGGACCGCTGCGGCGAAGCGGTCCTATCGGGCCCATAACATTTTAACTCCTACCAATTTGATCACGATAAAACAAATATACATAAAAAACTTCCCTGTGGACTAATTTTATAACAAGAAACTTAGTTTTCATACACGGGCTACGGAAGGTCCAATAATGACCAGACGGGTCATTACATCAGATACTAATTCAACAATCGTTCGTCCTCGATCGGCCTTGGGTGGAATGGAATTAGACGGTCATGTCATCCTAAGTGCTATAAGGCCAAAGGAGTTCACACCAAAATCGTGGTACAAATTTTTTTATCTGACGCCTTCGTGCACCAGCGAAAAATTAGTTTGAGTTTGCACTCGAGGTTTATTGCTAACAAACGCTAATATTTCATGCTATCCGAAAAATATATCTGAAGAAAATAATCGAGCTAGGGAAAGGACTGGGTACTATAACCTTTTAATAATACTAGGCCACGTAAGGCCGTACACGTAATTTGAGGAGGCAGACTTGAAGCACATGGTATGGACGAAACTATACAGTCAAAAGGATGGGACGATAAGCTGCTACCGTGGCTCCAGACCGCGGGGGGAGAGATCCCACGAAGTTTGCACATCGCTTACAGTAGTAAGGTTCTCACCATAGCGCTACCTCTATGGCAGTGCCAAACCGCTGCAGCGAAACTGCTTAGGCAGCTTAAGGGGTGGTTCATTCCACCTTTCTAGTCATTATACTCCCTTCTTAACCGTTTCACTCCCCCTACTTCCCACGATTTTCCCTTCTCATTCACTCCCCTAACCCCCTAATCTCCCCCTTCACTCCCATTTTACCCCTTCACACCTCATTCACTCTCTACACTTCACAATCTAAAAAAAAAAGGCAAACTTTAGTGCAAACAAAAAGGATCAAATTTCTTGGCAATACTCTCAAGATATTGCTATTCGAGTTATGTATCCCTCTCTCCCCACTCTAGGAAATGATTTAGAGGTCATTAATTCAAAATTTTCGTGTCTAAATGGTTGGTATAGTAAGAACTTGATTTGTTTTTGTGGGACAAGGGTTTTGACCTCTTGGGGAAGGGATATCTCGAATTGCATCATGTTATTGACATTCACAAAGTCTCAAAATTGTTCATCCTTTAAGGTTACAAGATTTCTGAGGGTGAAACCTTATTGGGGTAGCGGGGTACTTGCAGGAAAGTTTTTTGATAATGCTTGAATTTTTGGATCTATTTATTTTTTTAGAGGTGTTTCATGGGGTGTAAACGACATGCATGTTAACATATTACCTGATCTATGTCAAAATCTGTAGAAATTGGGTCAAAATTTGAGAAGCTATTATTTTTTAGGGAACCGGGGTTTTCTCGCGGGGGAAGATAGGTTCGCCACAGGAAATATCTCCCGCTGGCGCGGACCCGCCATAGCGCTCAGTGGAGTGCTGGTGCGGGCTAAGGGAAATGGGATGTTGGCTATAGCGGTACTCAGGCTCGCCGTAACGGGATTGCTACCGCGATAAAGGTATCGCTGCAGTGGGGTTGCAGAGGCAGAATTTAAAATACAGCACACTTCGCACCTGGGTTGATGTCTTTTTTCTTTTGTTGGTTTTCCTTCATCTGTCCTACATCTAATTACAAATTTATTGTGATACAATACTAACTAACATTGTTTCATTGCGTAGGTACCTACTTTCCTCTGGACAAATGGCCCACCACGAAGAAGCCCCCACCTATGAAAAGTTTCCCACTACCTAAAGCAGAAAGCGCTACATGGAGTAGCAGAGCAAGATATTGTTGGCCGAGCGGAGCTTCGTTATGGATGAAGTGGATTAGTATGCTCCGAAATTTTACAACCGTCTTCAAACCATGGGGTGGCACAAATTGGTGGGGGGTCCCAGGAAATGTAATGCTAATTAGGTCCGAGAGTTTTACGATATGCTCCCTACGGTAGATTGGTCCTCTCCGGATCCGGAGATCCTGATTCGAGGGGTCAGGGTGAAAATTGGGCCTGAGGTGATTAATGTAATCTATGAGATGGAAAATGTCCTAGAAGATGAGATGCTTGCCAAAGATCACGAAGGTAATGGTCCTTGGTTGGTATCTATGCCAGTTCCGGAGAACAAAAGGTGTAAGGTCACTTGGGTTAATAGCTGGACCGGGATCAAGAGTAGCTACTTTTCGATTGACGCTCGCAGGTGGCTGAAGCTTGTGTCTCGCCGAATTCACCCCTTGAGCAACACAACTGATATTACCTAACCCCGAGCATTTGTGGTGGCTTGTGTCATGGGAGGGGTACCGGAGAATGTAGGGAGGCAGGTGATCCTTGAGTGGAAGGCTTTTCTGGCTAATCCAGGTCCGAGTTTGATAATTCCTTCCCTTATTACTATGATGTGCAGGTGAGCCCAGGTGCCTAGGGATCCTACTAATAACATAGTCAACATAAGTGTTGACTTTGATCCACTAAGAGTGAAGGGGTTGAGAAGCCGAAATAAGAGAAGAAAGTTTGATTCTGATGATGATAGTGACGATGATCAGGAGGAGTGTGGGGTTGGGGCTAGCCCTTCATAGCCTCCGGCTCACGGACCATTCGAGCAGATTGAGACAGAAATGGCAGCCATGAAGAGTATGATATTGGGCTTATCCCGGCCTTCCATGGAGGCTGGTTCATCTAGTGCTGCTGCAGGGTGGAGTGGCTTTACTCTGGACGAGGTGAAGAAATACACTGATGCTCAGACAAATATATAGGAGTCAATAGACACTTTGTAGGGCGTCTATATTTCTAAGGCTGAGAACCAAGAAAACCTACGGGCGGACCTTGAGCAGAAGAAGCAGAAGTGGCGGTCTAGGGACAAGTTATTTGCCCGAATGTGGAAGGGCATCAAGAGCATTTTAAAGGCTTTGGACCCCAAGGCGAAGCTCCCCAAGGTGACCAAGGACGACACCCAACAGTTCTCCTTTTTAAGCCGGTCTGAGCTCGACAGTAACTCTTCTAACGGCTCTGGAAATGGTGGTCATAAGGTGACGAGCCGGGACAAGGCGGTGTCCTAGGTGTCCCCCCCTCCCCTCCATTTTTTAATCATGGTTTCCATCACCCATGTAGGGCCTTTATTTCAAACAATGGTTTATTTGTTTTGGGTTTTTTTGGTTGGATGTTTCGTACAATTTCTTTTATTCTTTTCCATATTATCTAAAAAAATAAAAATAAACCTATTACATCATGTTTTGGCACAAATATCATGTTTTGTGTCATATTACATCCTAATCTTATGACTTTTATCGCTTAATTCATGTTGCACTCGTCGTATTTGAACTTATGTCGTTGTTTTCATGTGTATAGGTACGATGACGACAAACGATGGAAACTGTGCTTAAAATGATTGGGTTTCGTAGCATATGACGATTAGATGAGGTGACGAGTCGAAGACCACAAAGGATGAACTAAAAGGAGATTTATTCGACTGAAGAACCTCGCTTTTCTTCCGCATCGCGGGAAGCCTCAGAACATCAGGCCATCCAGTCGCATCGCATGAAGAAAGCGGACAAACCAACTCAGTCATCACCATCTCGCGATCCTTCCACGATGCGGAAGGAGAGCAAGAACCCTCAGTACATTGTGCGATCCTTCCGCGATGCGGAAGGAAAGCAGGGTTCTGCGAAAGTTGTCCCGATTCGACTAGGATTTGGATTCCTTATTTGTTATTCTTACCCTAGCCTATATATAGACGTTTTAATAGCTGAGAACGGTGTGCTGGGATTATTCAAGGATTTGTAAGCCACCGTTCTATTTTTTCTCTCTCTAGGTTATTTTAGTTTTCATCTTTTTTCAACCCTAGTTTATTCATGAACTCTTTTGTCTATGATCGAATCATGAGTAGCTAAACTTCTTAATTCTTGGGTTGTGGCGAAAGACTTGAAAGTTGATTTGATGACAATTATTATCTATTGATTTTCCATATTTTGGGTTGCTTATTTATTCTTGATCTTAATTGTTTGATTATTTGGCCAATAGTTAGACACTATCTGTGGTGCGCGAATTGAACTTGAGAAAGGGAATTCACGTACGTAATAAGAATAAATAGAGTTTGTTTGATTTAATTGTTTCGCTACTGAGGATAGAGATATACTCTTTAGCCCTACTTAGTTGAATACGGAGAAATAAATGCGTTCTTGTTACCTCTGATGACCATAGAGATATAGGCGTTATAGTAACATCTACAGGCTTGTGAGTAGTTCGAGAGAATATCATAAAGCATAATTAACCCGTCAACTAGTAACCCAGAAAATAAAATAGGTGGAATTGTCGGACGACCAACTGGATTGTCGAAAGCCATAACCCTAGATCTTTCTCTCATCTGATAATTCTTACAATCTTTGTCAAGATAGTCCTAGTCACAAAAACACCCATCACAAATTTTTTTCTTTTCAGTTTTAGTTTAGTACAACAAACATCTTGATTTTCACTTTCTTGAATAGTTTCATTCGAATTTGAATTAGTTTAACAGTAGAATCTAAGTCTCTGTGGGATCGATATCTGGACTTAACAGTCTATATTACTTGTACGACCACGTGTACTTGCGTGTGCGTTTGGGAGCAACACAATGGTTTATTTGTTTTGGGTTTTTTTGGTTGGATGTTTCGTACAATTTCTTTTATTCTTTTCCGTATTTGTTTTTGGATAACTATGTCTTAGTACTGAATGGTCCATGCCCTCGTTGGGCTAGGTGCTTTTATAAAGTAGTTGTGTTTGGAATTTCTTGTTTTTTCTTTGTGTTTTGCGAGAATTGTACAAGTTGAGAAAATGTGAAACAGGGGATCAGGTCGTTGGAAAATGTTGATCGCTGCAGCGGTGGGTTTCCTGTTATAGCGAATTCAATGTGGTGAATCAGGCTTCACAACAGTGAGAATTTGAAAACGTGAAGGTCCGCTGTAGCTGACTTAGTTCCGCTACGGCAAACCCGCTATGGCAGTGCATACACCGCTGCGGCGAGGTCTCTGAATCAGTGGGCATTTTTCTACTGCCTAACATGATTGGGCAACACAAGGAACTCATTGTATACCAACGTAACATACACGCATAATTCACAAATTATCGATAAGACCGCACCGCTAGATACCAAGTGGAATCGACCAGATACCAATTAGGACCATCCAAATATCAATTGGATTCAACTTAGAGATTAAACTGACTGAGGTAGCATGATGGGAAAGAAAGAAATGAAGTTCCCTAAATGCCCCATCACCTCTCGTGGATGGGTACAGACGTCATCGTACCACACCAAGAGACTCTACTAGACATTGCTCTTGTACTCGTGAGACCAGTAAACTAGGGCTCTGAAACACACTGTCACGACCCAAATTACAGACCGTAAACCCTCACCAACCAACCCATTATTGAAACTCATTTTTTCATTCAATAGCTGATAATCATAAACATTAAGTGAGAAAACATAAGTGACACTCTTTATAAAATTAGGGCTTATAATTTCCGAACCTAATCTAGACATATACAAGAGTTTCTACAATAAAGAGGAATAAACATAAATTAAAACGACACAACTTCTTCCTTAGAATGAGATACACAGAAGATGTCTTCCACTCCGATCTATGAAACCTTAAGCAATAACCTGAAACACATCTACACCTGGAAAGGATGTAGCAAGAGTAGTATCAGTACATAATACTGGTAAGTATTATAGGTCTACTAAGATTAGTTCACACAATACGGTATAAAATCAATCAGAATAAATAGATAGGTACAGTCATAATGCATTTTCAAATCCTACCCATACTTACACTGCTATGACATAAACATGCTCATATCCCATTACCATGTCAACGCAACACTAGGAAGTAAGGACCAACAGACAATAAACAGTAACATTCAAGACAGACTCCTGGACCAGCAAAACCACAGCAATTTATGAAGAACAAACCTAAACCTCCATATCAACCGACACAAAGTGGGACCATTAATTCCTACCTCTTTCCTCCTTAATTTAACAGACTCCTAATTTGACAAATAGACACGACAACACGATGGCCCACATCAGACATTAGCCAATAATCAACTACAAGTAATGCTAAGTGATGACAATATAACCAATGACGGTATCTCAACCGTACTCCCAGACCTTAATCATGCTAAATAGAATCACTCTAACACCCCCTTCCCTTATTAGTCAATGGATCCATGAAGTTACCGTAAACACAACCACTCAACTATAAGGACAAATCAAGTATGTAATCATAAGAATAAGTCATGATTCAATATACTGCAGCCAAGACGAGTCTCTCTTCTATCACATAAATGGAAGTAAGTAAAATGTAATGCAACCCTAGTTTGTATCACATTCGTACATACATGCTAGATGGTATTATTTGCTCAAATAGCCATGACCTGTTGGGGACCCATGATATCCATGGACCACTCGCTCTGGAACTGACCTCGAATCACGAGCCCTTAGCTAGGCCACATTCTCGCCTCCTGTCAAATGTGTCTTTTCGTATCTATACACATATTCTGTTTCTCATCACAAAGTGTATTTCACGTATCTCCAGTTCATCAGTAATATGAAATATGATCATCCAACAATATCAATATCAAGATCACAAGGCATCATGCCACAAGTCATAACAAGACCCAAATAACTCTGTTCATTACTCACACACATATGAAATCCACTAAATCACGACATGAATATTCTAATGAAGACACATGCAATTTCTATACGAGTCACCCCGGCCATTAGTACAACAAGCTCTATAATGATTAACTCAGTACATATGCGAATTCCCACTTTCTAACTTTATCGCTCTAAGAACATAAACGCCACCATATCCCCTCAAGATTAAAAATTATTCACCTTGGTCCAACTACTCACTCAATGGCGACAAGCTCACGTAATTCAACAATGAATACCAATATATCTAAGGTCCAACTGAACTCCGTGTTCGAAGACCTAATTATGCTTTCTCCCATCAATTCTATAACATATATACTACACACTAATAAGAGCCTAACTCAAGTAAACTATAACCTACCTCGAAGTCGAGCAGCTGCCACGAAAAATTATGGAGTCTTCATCATTTTCTTCTAAATTCAGAGACCACGACGGGGTAGTCTTGCTCAGGTCTCTATGTGTTCTATCCATAAATTCTCCCAAGTGATGGCTTAGAGAAGGTTTGGTGGAAAAGTGACATTTAAACCCGTAATAGGGTTTTTAACCAGGTTTAGTCCGCTCAGACCGCTGCAGCGGTCTGCTTGTCCGCTATGGCGGACTCGCTATGGAGATCTAGGCCTGCAACGTTTAACTCCTACCAATTTGATCACGATATAACAAATATGCACGAAAAACTTCCCTGTGGACTAATTTTATAACAAGAAACTTAGTTTTCATACCCGGACTGCGGAAGGTCCAATAACAACCATGCCAGTCATTACCGTTGTGTAGGTTTACCAAGATAGAGCCGCTTGAGTTCTATGATATGCCTAATGAGGATGCGTACGAGGTTCTTTTTTATTGTCATGAGAGGCTCCACAAGTTGGGGTGGTAGAGTCGCACGGTGTTGATTATGTTTCTTTATAGTTGCATGGGGATGCAAAGATATACTGGTGGTCTTATATGGATTGTAGACCAGCTGGGCCGCCTACATTGATTTGGACTCAATTTAATCAAATCCTCCTGGAGAAGTATGTCCCCCAGACTTTGAGAGATAGGAGGAGAGATGAGTTCAATGGTTTGGAGCAGAGAAGGATGTTTTTCTGTCACCAAGTATGATTACAGACTCCACTCCTTAGCCCATTATGCAGTTAAGTTACTCCCCACCAAGGCTGAGAGGGTGAGAAGTTTCGTCAAGGGGTTGGTGCCTCCGTTGAAGCTGGCCTCCTTACAGCTAGTGGCTTCTGGTTCTTCCTTCCAGTCTGTGGTTGATCATGTTACTGAGGTTGAGTCTGTAAAGATTTAGGCTCATGGTAGAGGTGAGTACAAGAGGATGCACCAGTTTGGAAATTTCAGTGGTCTTCTTCTAGAGTTAGGGGCCTTTCTGGCAAGAGTTTTCAGCATCATTCTGGCCACCCGATTCAGTTAGCATTGTAGGTTCCAGCCGATGGTATTTCTGGTTATAGTGGGTTAGGTCCTGCACAGATTTCACGAGGTTCCCGTCCTGGACTTGCAGATCGTGGAGGGTATTCAGGTTCTTCTATATCCATTTCGCAGCCCAGGTTGTTTAATGGTTGCTATGAGTAAGGAGACCCAGGGCATTTCACGAGACATTGTCCCAGACACATACAGAGTGGGACTCCACAGGATTCCTGATTTCAGACTCCTAAGACTCCAGCACCTTCGATTAGTAGAGGTGGTTCTTCAGGTGGGGGTGGTGCTCAGCCTAGTAGAGGCGGCTATCAGTATGGGAGAGGTGGTCACCAACCTGGTAGGGGCAGTCCTCAAATAGCGAGAGGTAGAGCTTAGTCAAGTCAGGGTGGTCGTGGAAGCACACAGTCTGAGGGCGGAAGAGTTCATTGTTATGATTTCCCTGGCAGGCCAGAGCAGAGGCTTCCGATGTGATTAGCACATGCATTATTTTAGTCTGTCACCGGCCAGCATCAATATTATTTGATCGGGGCTACACTGTCTCTTATGTGTCCACATATTTATCTATAGGTTTGGATATGATTTGTGATTTACTTGACGTGCCTATTTATATGTCTACTCTAGTCGGAGATTTTATGGTGGTAGATCGAGTCTATCGGTCTTATACAGTTACTTTTATGGGTTAATACAGTTACTTTTATGGGTTAATACAGTTACTTTTATGGGTTATGGTACATGGATAGACTTGGTGATACTCGATATGTTAGATTTTGATTTTATCTTGGGCATGAGTTGGTTGTCTCTTTAACACACGATTTTAGAATGTCACGCCAAGACAGTCACGTTAGCTATGCCTGGCATTCCGAGATCAAAGTGGAAGGGTACTCCTAGCCCTGCTCCTAAGAAGATTATATCGTTCCTTTGGGCGAAGAAGTTGGGTGTTTGTCTTACTTGGTACATATCCGGGATACGAGTGCAGATACCCTTCTTTGGAGTCGGTACCAGTAGTTAGTAAGTTCACGGAGGTCTTTCCCACAGAATTAGCCAGTATGCCACTTGATCGTGATATTCATTTCTATATCGATTTGGAGACAAGCACTCATCCTATTTCTATCGCACCGTATCGTATGGCTCCAGCAGAGTTGAGGGAGAAGAAGGAGCAGTAGCAAGACCTGTTGAGCAGGGGATTCATTAGACCTAGTGTATCCCCTTGGGGTGCTCCTGTTTTGTTTGTGAAGAAGAGGAATATTTCTATGAGGATGTGTATCTACTATGAGTAGTTGAACAAGGTTACCATTCAGAACAAGTATCCGATACCCCATATTGATGACTTATTTATCAGCTTCAGGGTACGTTGGTCTTTTCTATTATTGACTTGAGATTGGGCTACCACTAGTTGAAGATTTGAGCCGAGGATATTTGTCATTATGAGTTCTTGGTGATGTTTTAGGGATTACCAATGCCCCCGCAACGTTCAATTTGATGAATGGAATTTTCAAGCCTTACTTGGATTCGTTCATTATTGTCTTCATTGATGACATTCTACTGTACTCTCGTAGTAAGGAAGACCATGAGAAGCATTTGAGGATAGTTCTTGGGTTGTTGAAAGTGAAGAAGTTTTATGCTAAATTTTCTAAGTGTGAGTTCTAGCTCAGTTCCGTGGCATTTTTGGGACATGTTGTGTCTAAGAATGGGATTATTGTTGATCCCAAGAAGATTGAGGTAGTTAGATATTGGGCTAAGCCTACTTCGGTGATTAAGATTCGAAGATTTGTGGGCTTAGCGAGTTACTATAGTCAGTTCGTGAAGGAGTTCTCATCTATTGCTTCCCATTTGACTCGTTTAACTCAGCAAAATGTGCCCTTTCAGTGGTCCGATGAGTGTGAGGAGAGCTTTCCAAAGCTTAAGGCTTTATTGACTTCATCCCCGCTGTTTATTGTGATATTTCTCAGATTGGTTTGGGTTGTGTGTTGATGTAAGAGGGTAAGATGATCTTGTATGCTTCGAAGCAGTTGAAGGTCCAGAAGAAGAACTACCCCATTCATGACTTAGAGTTGGCGGCGATGGTATTTTCTTTGAAGATTTGGAGACATTACCTGTATGGAGTCCATTGTGAGGTATTCACGGATCATCGTAGTCTTCAACATGTGTTCAATCTGCGGGATCTGAATTGGAGGCAGCGTAGGTCGATGGAGTTGCTCAAGGATTATGATATCACCATTTTTTATCATCCGGGCAAGACTAATGTGGTAGTTAATGCATCGAGCCGTAAGGCAATGAGTATGGGTAGCTTGGCGCGCTTGATTGTTATGGAGTGTCCCTTAGCTATGGAGATTCAGTCTTTGGCTAATAGTATGGTGAGGCTCGATATTTTGAAACCTGGCAGGATTCTAGCTTGTGTTGAGGCGAGATCATCGTTTTTGGAGCAGATTAAAGCCTAAAATTTTGAGGATATTAAATTGTGCAAGATTCGAGATAAAGTACTGAGTGGAGAAGCTAAGGAGGCTCTTCTTGATGACGAGGGTGTTCCGAGGATAAGGGGCACATTTGTGTTCCTAGCGTTGGTGGTCTGATTAAGTTGATTTTGGAGTAGGTTCACAGTTCCAGATACTCCATTCATCTTGGTGCTACAAAGATGTATCGCGACTTGACACAACATTATTTGTGGGGTACAATAAAGAGGGACAAAGTGGATTTTGTTTCTCAATGTTTGAATTGCCAGCAAGTTAAGTATGAGCATCAGTGATCAGATTGTGTGACTCAAAGGATGCCCATTCTTGAGTGGAAGTGGGATAGGATAGCTCTGGATTTCGTGGTTGGTCTACCAAATACTTTGGGCAAGTTTAATGCTATTTGGGTTATTGTGGATAGGTTGACTAAGTCTGCGCACTTCATTCCAGTTCAGACAACCTACAACTCGGAGAAGTTGGCTAAAATCTACATTCGGGAGATTGTCAAATTGCATGGTGCGGCCATTTCCATCATTTCAAATAGAGGCACTCAATTGACTTCTTATTTTTGGAGGACTTTGCAGAATGAACTAGGGACTCAGTTAGATCCTAGTACCGCTTTTCACACGCAGATAGATGGTCAGTCCGAAAGGATTATTCAGTTGTTAGAGGATATGTTGCAGGCTTGTGTGACTGACTTTGGTGGTCATTGGGACCAGTTCTTACCTTTGGAAGAGTTCACGTACAACAACAGTTGTCACTCGAGCATTGACATGACTCTTTTCGAGGCTTTATATGGTAGGATATTTCATTCTTTGATTGGTTGATTCGATACATTTGAGGTGAGACCGTCGGGTACAGACTTGTTAAGAGAGTCCTTGGATAAAGTGAAGTTTATTTAGGAAAATCTTCTTGCAGCTCAGAGTAGGAAATAAGAATATGCTGACCAGAAGGTTCGGGATTTGGAGTTCATGGTTGGTGACCAGATTCTATTGAAGGTTTCTCCCACGAAGGGTGTGATGAGGTTCGGGAATAAGCCGGAGGTTTATTGTCCTATTTGAGATTCTTCGACATGTTGGTGTGGTGACTTATGAGTTGGCTCTGCCATCAGGCTTAGCGAGTGTTCACCCGGTGTTTCATGTTTCTATGTTGAAAAAGTATCATTTTGACGGGTCTTATATCATCCAGAGGGACTCGGTGTCGTTCGATCAGAATTTGTCCTTTGAGGAGGAGTCGGTAACGATATTGGATAGGCAAGTGAGAAAGTTGAGATCAAAAGAGATAGCTTCAATGAAGGTACAGTGGAAGCACCGTCCAGTTGAGGAAGATACCTAGGAGACCGAGGCTAATATGCGTAGTAAATATCCTCAGCGTTTTACTGATTCAAGTACTTTCCTTCTCCATCTCTCTTTCCATTTGAGGATGAACAATTATTTAATTGGTATCTGATGTAATGACCCATTTGGTCGTTTAGGCTTTTTTGACCCGCAGGGATGGGTGGCATGGTTCTTGAAGTAGTTCGAAGAGTCTTGATGGAATTTGAGGAACTTAGGAACCTTTAAAGTTGAATGAGAGTCTTGAAGGAATTTCAGGAATTTAAAAGCCTTTAAGTTAAATAAGTAGAAAAGAGTTGACCAATAGTTGACTTTTGGGTAAACGAGTCTTTTTGAGATTTTTGTCGATTCTATTAGTTCCGGCGGATTGATTATAACTTGGTAGGGTGTTTGGTTTGGTTCCTAAGGCACTTGGGTATCACAATACAATAACCATACCACTGAATATCTCGTCGAGCAAACAACTTATCACTATAGAGATCTCTCGCACAACAGTTCTGTTAAACCTCGGAAAATTTTCCGTTGGTACGCAAGAGAACGAACTAGTGATGAATATGAGTGCATGACGTCCATGAGCAAGAAACGACGTTTGATAACCTTAGGCGAGATTTCGAGGGTATCCGACGTGAGACGAGGAAGTTGGCTAAGTTAAGATGAGATACAAGGTGAGCAATGCATGTGCATGGACGGGGGTGATTAAAAATGAGAAGTCTAAGAAATATGGGAAGTTGCAGAATTGCAACTGCCCAGTGGTCGTATATTGCAGAATACGGACTGTAAAGTGCAATACGGTCCGTAAACTGGCAGTCGTAAACTGCCATGCAAGGCTTCGACTTTCTGCCAGCCGAGGAAATGGTTAAATACGACCTGGTGGACGGACCGTAAAGTGATTTACGGCCCGTAAACCATGGTCGTAAACCACCATGAAGGCAGCCCAGCTTCTGGTTCTGGAAATGGCTAAATACGCCCATGGAGGACGAGCCGTATAGTGGAATATGGTCCGTAAACCTCCATGGACGACCACTGTTCACCCAGCACAGATTTTCCAATTCATTAAATATGAGGATCAAGACTTATTTTATTTCATTACAACATTACACCACTTCTCTCTAAAACTTCTCTCTACATTTATTATATGAGTTTTCAAGGATTATAAGCCATCAATAACATTAAGACAAGTGAATCAAGGATAAGGGAATCATCAAGGATCATCCAAGTCAAGAAATCCAAATGGAGAAAAACTAGGGTTTTGCTCAAAGAGGAGTATTATCAACCAAAGCTTGTTCCTACAACTTCTAAGGTAAGATTCATGATTTTTACATGATGTTTAAGGTATTGGAGAATTAAAGTACATGGATTGTAGAAAATATGGTCAACTAGGTCATGAATGATGAATAGTGACATTTTGAGAAATAGTTTGAATTGAGTTATGAATGTTGTTGTGTTGTGATATGAATGTGTTATAAATGGTATTAAGATCATGAACTAGACACTTTAGACGAATGGACGAAGTTGGGTGTTATGACCATGAATGTGGGTGAATTAGAGGCAAATTGAGGAAATCTAGACTATGTGGTTAATGTGAATGACTAATGGCCATTGTTATGATATTAATGAAGGTATAAACGCTAGCATTGGAAGGGAGCGTGCAAGTGTAGAATAGTTCGACGGAAAGGTATGTAAGGCTAACCCTTCTTTCATAAGGCATGGTTCTTGGCCAAATTCCTAATTCCTCTATATGAGTATGTTGTCTTCACATGGTTGACATTCCGAGCTCATAAGCTCACGACCCTTGATATGTACTATGATTATACTATGTTCCTCGTATGACGAGTAAGTCCATAATGTAGATGTAACGATAATGATGAGGATAGTAATGATGATGAGAGTAAAATGAGATTAGAGATGCTTACGAGCTATGATTTATGTATATGTATGCCTATGAAGGGCTATGATAAGACCCCGAGCTTATGATGCCGGGTAAGACTATATGTATATGACTATGTATAAAGTATGTATACGATTACGAAACGCGCGCACACCTCTGCAGATGGTACGGATAACCCTGATGCCTTGGTAGGGCCAGGTATGTATGACCTTGAGCCTTGGTTGGCCAAGCATGTATAAGACACCGATCCTATGAGGTCGGGTATGTTATGTAAATACTATGTATATGAAATGACTATGTACATAATATGAATATTAATGTGATAAGACTATGTATAAGAATACGAATAAGGACATGTATACGAATATGAGCACAAGTATGGTACGAGTATTATTATGGGATACGAACGACGATGTATGCAAGTAAGCGACATGATGATGATGATATTACTGTCTCCCCTCCTATGCTATTTTCATATGATATCTATTATGCTTCTATATTGATGTTGATCATGCTTTACATACTCAGTACATTCTTCGTACTGACGTCCTTTTGTTTGTGGACGCTGCGTCATGCCCGCAGGTGCACAGGGAGACAGACTTGATCCATAGCTGCTTATTCAGAGATTGCATAGCAGAGCTCCATTTCTTTCGGAGCCGTAGCTTTTGGGTACTTATTCTTTTGTGTATATAATTATGGGCATAGCGGGGTCCTATCCCGCTCATACGATATGTCATACTCTTAGAGGCTCGTAGTCAAGTGTATGTGGGTAGAGATGTTCGGCCATGTCGGCCCATGTTTTGTATATCTTTCGTTAGCCACGTCGGCCTTGTACTCATGATGTGGCACAGATGCCTATGATATGTTAAATGATGATGGTCGTCTAATGGGATCAATATGATTAACAATAAGAAAAGCACGAATAGACTTATGGTTCACCTAGATGTTCTGTTATGTACGATAAGGGGGTGCTCGGGTGGGGTAGCACCGGGTGCTCGTCGCGGCCCCCTAGCCGGGTCGTGACAAAAGTGGTATCAGAGCAGTTCAGTCCTAGGGTGTGTCTACGAGCCGTGTCTAGTAGAGTCTTGGTTATGGGTGTGTTGCGCGCCACATTTATAAACAAGAAGTTGCGGACATTTTAGGAATAAATGACCTTCTTTCTTCATAAGAATCGTGCGATAGAGCTATGATGTAGGAAATTCTTGCTGCTAAATCGTGTGTTGTGTATTTCAGAGATGTTTAAAAATGGAAATGCTACGGCAGCCCAAAAGGGCAAGACAGTGGCAGAGAAGCGGGCTAAGAAAGCACCGCCACCGGTAGTAGAGGAAAGTGAGTCCCAGAGTGCGGCTCAATCTCAGTCCTCCCAAACAGTGCCTATTACCGAGGAGCACGTGGGAGCCTCAGCCCCAGCTCCAGCTCCTCCACCGAATGCTTCGGGCCAAGATGTGAGAGAGGCCATTAATTTGTTGACTCAGTTGGTTGTGGCCCAGACTCAGAGGCCAAGCGCAGGGCAAGGTGACAAGGCTGTTAGTGCAAGGGCCCGTGACTTCATTGCTTTGAAACCCCCGGAATTCTTTGGGTCGAAACTGGAGGAGGATCCCCAGGAATTTATTGATGGTATGCTAAGGACGCTCCGGTTGATACATGCTTCAGACACCGAATCGGTGGAGCTAGCGTCATATAGATTGAGGGATGTCTCAATCCAGTGGTATACGGTTTGGATGGCTTCGCGGGGAGCCAATGCACCTCCACCGGTATGGCAAGAGTTTGTTGACGCTTTTCTCCGTCATTTTATGCCCCCAGAAGTTCGGCGAGCTAGGGACGATAAATTCTTGAATCTGAGGCAAGGTAGCATGAGTGCTACAGAGTATAGTCTCCGCTTCAATTCCTTGGCTAGGTATGCTTCGGCCATGGTAGCGGATATGGGCAATCGGGTGCACCGGTTTGTGAAAGGCCTAGGGCCACACTTGATGGATAAATGCTTAACTGCGTCCCTTCAGGATGGCATGGATATTGCACGCATTCAGGCACATGCTCAGGAATTAGAGGAACACCTACATCAGCGGAGAAATGAACGTGAGCAAGATAGGGGACATAGCAAGAGAGCTAGACTTTCAGGTTAGAGGAGCGAGTCCCGGGGTGGACACAGACAGCAGCTTCCCAGCCATTCAGGCTATTCTATGACCAGTCCACCTCCACGGTTTTCAGGCCAAGGCCTTGATAGATCTGCTCGTCCAGGGCCGAGTCTGAGTTATACAGGACCTCAGTTCAGAGGTGATTTGGGCCAGTCAAGGCCACCCGTACCACCGTGTTCCCAGTGTGGGAAGATGCATTGGGGTCGATGCCGATTTGGTTCAGATGATTGCTATTCATGTGGTCGGCCAGGACATATTATGCGTGATTGCCCCTCAGTACATGGTAGAGGTAGGACCCAGCCATCAGGGTCGGTAGCCGGATCTTCGGCATCTGTACGCCCTACGGGGCCAGGTTCACATGCGCCAGCTGGCCATGGTAGAGGCAGAGGGAGAGCTCCCAGTACTAGCGATTCTCAGCACCGTATTTATGCTTTGGCTGGACGCCAAGATCTTGAGTCGTCTCCTGACGTAGTCACAGGTATATTATCGGTATTCTCTCATGATGTATATGCTTTGATTGACCCGGGCTCCACATTGTCTTATGTTACTCCATATATTGCGGGTCGGTTTATAGTCGAGCCGGAGTCGATACCTTTTGAGGTGTCTACGCCCGTTGGCGAATCGGTGATAGCTAACCGAGTGTATAGAGATTGTGTAGTCGTGATATGTGACCACCGTACTATAGCTGACTTGCATGAACTAAAGATGGTAGATTTTGATGTCATTATGGGCATGGATTGGTTGGCTTCTTGCTACGCCAATGTTGATTGTAGAATGAAAATGGTTCGCTTCCAGTTTCCGGGAGAACCAGTCTTAGAATGGAAAGGAAATACGGCGTCACCAAAAGGTAGGTTTATTTCCTATCTAAAGGCAAGGAAGATGATCACGAAAGGGTGCATTTATCACCTAGTACGAGTTCAAGATGTAGAAGCTGAGTCGCCGACTCTTCAGTCAGTTCCGGTAGTGAACGAATTTCCGGATGTGTTCCCGGAAGAGCTTCCAGGCCTTCCTCCCGAGCGAGAGATCGATTTTCCGATTGATGTGTTGCCAGACATTAATCCCATATCTATTCCTCCCTATAGGATGGCACCCGCAGAGTTGAAAGAGTTGAAGGAGCAATTAAAAGACTTGCTTGAAAAAGGCTTCATTAGGCCTAGTTCATCCTCGTGGGGAGCACCCGTATTGTTCGTCCGGAAGAAGGATGGCTCCTTAAGAATGTGCATTGATTATCGGCAATTGAATAAAGTGACAATTAAGAACAAGTATCCCCTCCCGAGGATTGATGATTTATTTGATCAATTGCAAGGTTCCAAATGATTTTCAAAGATTGATTTGAGGTCCGGGTATCACCAAGTAAGAGTTAGGGAGAAAGATATCCCTAAGACAGCTTTCAGAACAAGATATGGCCATTTCGAGTTCTGAGTAATGTCGTTTGGGCTAACTAATGCACCGGCAGTGTTTATGGACTTAATGAACAATGTATTCAGGCCTTTTCTGGATCTATTCGTGATTGTATTCATCGATGATATCCTAGTGTATTCTAGATCCGAGGCAGAACATGCGGATCACTTGCGTATTGTCCTTGGAGTTCTTCGAACCCGAGAGTTATTCGCGAAGTTTTCCAAATGTGAGTTTTGGTTGAACTCAGTGGCATTTCTGGGCCACATTGTTGCAGCTGACGGTATTCGAGTGGATAGCCAAAAGATTGAGGCAGTGAAGACTTGGCCAAGGCCCACGACCCCTACGGAGGTTCGTAGCTTTTTGGGCTTAGCAGGTTATTACAGAAGATTTGTTGAGGATTTCTCTTCTATTTCTGCACCGCTCACCAAGTTGACTCAGAAGTCAGCTAAGTATCAATGGACAGATGCTTGCGAGCGTAGTTTCCAAGAGTTGAAAGACCGACTGACTTCAGCCCCAGTCTTGACACTTCCAGAGGGATTGAAAGGATATGTTATTTATTGTGATGCTTCAGGCGTCGGGCTAGGCTGTGTATTGATGCAAAATGGTAAGGTGATTGCGTATGCTTCTAGACAATTACGGAAACATAAGCAGAATTTTCCTACCCATGACTTAGAATTGGCCGCGGTGGTCCATGCTTTAAAGATATGGAGACATTACTTATATGGTGTCCACGTGGATATTTATACAGATCATAAGAGTCTCCAGTACATCTTCAAGCAGAAAGAGTTGAATTTGCGGCAACGACGATGGCTAGAGTTGCTAAAAGACTATGATGTTGAAATCCTGTACCACCCCGGAAAGGCAAATGTTGTGGCTGATGCTCTTAGCCGTAGGTCGATGGGAAGTCTAAGTGATGTACGACCAGAAAAGAAAGAGATGGCCCGTGATCTTCAGCAGTTAGCTAGCCTAGGAGTCCGAGTGGTGGACTCAGGTAGCAGCGGAGCTACTATTCAGAATTCAGCAGTTTCATCGTTAGTAGCGGAAGTAAAAGAGCGACAATATGAGGATCCCATGCTAATGCAGTACAGAGATACACTCCCTCAGAAGGAGGAGTCATCATTTGACATTTCAGAAGACGGAGTTCTCCGATGTCGAGGCAGGTTATGTGTTCCCGATGTGGCAGGTCTACGCCATCAGATTTTGAGAGAAGCTCATTGTTCCAGTTACTCTGTTCACCCTGGAGCGACGAAAATGTATCATGATCTTAAGACTATATATTGGTGGAATGGGATGAAGAAAGACGTAGCGGAATTCGTAGCTCAGTGTCCTAATTGCCAACAAGTGAAGATAGAACACCAAAAGCCGGGTGGCTTATTGCAAGCTATAGAAATCCCAACTTGGAAGTGGGAAGTGATTAATATGGATTTCATTACAGGGTTACCCCGTTCTCGACGTAAATACGATTCTATATGGGTGATCGTGGATAGACTCACAAAGTCAGCGCATTTATTACCGGTCAGAACGACCTATATGGCAGAAGATTATGCCAAGCTTTATCTTAAAGAGATAGTGAGACTCCATGGCGTTCCGGTATCTATTATCTCCGATAGAGGAACTCAGTTTACAGCCAAGTTTTGGGGGTCTTTCCAAGAAGGTTTAGGGACCCAAGTGCGCCTAAGCACGGCGTTTCACCCACAGACCGATGGGCAAGCTGAACGTACTATTCAGACTCTTGAAGATATGTTACGGGCATGTATGATAGATTTTGGAGGAAATTGGGATGACCATTTGCCACTCATTGAGTTTTCTTACAATAACAGTTATCATTCTAGCATCCAAATGGCGCCATATGAGGCTCTATATGGGCGAAAGTGTAGATCCCCAATTGGGTGGTTTGAAACCGGAGAAGCTAAGTAGATAGGGCCAGACTTGGTCCAGCAAGCAATAGAGAAAGTTAAGCTCATACAAGATCGGTTGCTAGCGGCTCAAAGTCATCAGAAGTCCTATGCGGATAATCGTCGAAGAGACTTAGAGTTCGAAGTGAAAGATTGGGTATTCTTGAAAGTGTCACCGATGAAGGGCGTGATGAGATTTGGCAAAAAGGGGAAGCTCAGTCCCCGGTATATTGGGCCATACGAAATTGTGCGCAAAATAGGCAAAGTGGCCTATGAGCTAGATCTACCTCCAGATTTGGAGTCAGTCCATCCAGTATTTCATGTCTCGATGCTTCGGAAGTGTGTTGGAGATCCTACGAGGATCGTCCCAGTGAATGATATTCAAGTGACAGAAAAGTTAACTTATGATGAAATACCCATTGCCATATTAGATAGGCAAGTACGGAGGCTTAGAAACAAAGAAGTGGCCTCAATTAAAGTTCTGTGGAGAAATAACAATCGAGAGGAAATGACATGGGAAGCGGAAGAGAATATGCGATCCAAATACCCACATTTATTTCAGCCCTTGGAAGAAGTCCAAGATGAGACGTCAAAATCATAAAGTATGCATGTTTTCCCTTTTATACATTCAGGTCGTGTGTGGCCAAATTTCTAGTGCTGTTGTATTATTGCCCTGTGAGGCATTGTCATTGTGGGTTGTTGTGACAGGGTGGTAGTGCCACATTACAGAGGAAACTCTGGCGAAATTTTTATAGAATTCCCCAAGCCTTTAACATTCGAGGACGAATGTTCCTAAGGGGGGTAGAATGTTACACCTCGGAAAATTTTTCGTTGGTACGCAAGAGAACGAACTAGTGATGAATATGAGTGCATGACGTCCATGAGCAAGAAACGACGTTTGATAACCTTAGGCGAGATTTCGAGGGTATCCGACGTGAGACGAGGAAGTTGGCTAAGTTAAGATGAGATACAAGGTGAGCAATGCATGTGCATGGACGGGGGTGATTAAAAATGAGAAGTCTAAGAAATATGGGAAGTTGCAGAATTGCAACTGCCCAGTGGTCGTATATTGCAGAATACGGACTGTAAAGTGCAATACGGTCCGTAAACTGGCAGTCGTAAACTGCCATGCAAGGCTTCGACTTTCTGCCAGCCGAGGAAATGGTTAAATACGACCTGGTGGACGGACCGTAAAGTGATTTACGGCCCGTAAACCATGGTCGTAAACCACCATGAAGGCAGCCCAGCTTCTGGTTCTGGAAATGGCTAAATACGCCCATGGAGGACGAGCCGTATAGTGGAATATGGTCTGTAAACCTCCATGGACGACCACTGTTCACCCAGCACAGATTTTCCAATTCATTAAATATGAGGATCAAGACTTATTTTATTTCATTACAACATTACACCACTTCTCTCTAAAACTTCTCTCTACATTTATTATATGAGTTTTCAAGGATTATAAGCCATCAATAACATTAAGACAAGTGAATCAAGGATAAGGGAATCATCAAGGATCATCCAAGTCAAGAAATCCAAATGGAGAAAAACTAGGGTTTTGCTCAAAGAGGAGTATTATCAACCAAAGCTTGTTCCTACAACTTCTAAGGTAAGATTCATGATTTTTACATGATGTTTAAGGTATTGGAGAATTAAAGTACATGGATTGTAGAAAATATGGTCAACTAGGTCATGAATGATGAATAGTGACATTTTGAGAAATAGTTTGAATTGAGTTATGAATGTTGTTGTGTTGTGATATGAATGTGTTATAAATGGTATTAAGATCATGAACTAGACACTTTAGACGAATGGACGAAGTTGGGTGTTATGACCATGAATGTGGGTGAATTAGAGGCAAATTGAGGAAATCTAGACTATGTGGTTAATGTGAATGACTAATGGCCATTGTTATGATATTAATGACGGTATAAACGCTAGCATTGGAAGGGAGCGTGCAAGTGTAGAATAGTTCGACGGAAAGGTATGTAAGGCTAACCCTTCTTTCATAAGGCATGGTTCTTGGCCAAATTCCTAATTCCTCTATATGAGTATGTTGTCTTCACATGGTTGACATTCCGAGCTCATAAGCTCACGACCCTTGATATGTACTATGATTATACTATGTTCCTCGTATGACGAGTAAGTCTATAATGTAGATGTAACGATAATGATGAGGATAGTAATGATGATGAGAGTAAAATGAAATTAGAGATGCTTACGAGCTATGATTTATGTATATGTATGCCTATGAAGGGCTATGATAAGACCCCGAGCTTATGATGCCGGGTAAGACTATATGTATATGACTATGTATAAAGTATGTATACGATTACGAAACGCGCACACACCTCTGCAGATGGTACGGATAACCCTGATGCCTTGGTAGGGCCAGGTATGTATGACCTTGAGCCTTGGTTGGCCAAGCATGTATAAGACACCGATCCTATGAGGTCGGGTATGCTATGTAAATGCTATGTATATGAAATGACTATGTATATAATATGAATATGAATGTGATAAGACTATGTATAAGAATACGAATAAGGACATGTATACGAATATGAGCACAAGTATGGTACGAGTATTATTATGGGATACGAACGACGATGTATGCAAGTAAGCGACATGATGATGATGATGATATTACTGTCTCCCCTCCTATGCTATTTTCATATAATATCTATTATGCTTCTATATTGATGTTGATCATGCTTTACATACTCAGTACATTCTTCGTACTGACGTCCTTTTGTTTGTGGACGCTGCGTCATGCCCGCAGGTGCACAGGGAGACAAACTTGATCCATAGCTGCTTATTCAGAGATTGCATAGCAGAGCTCCATTTCTTTCGGAGCCGTAGCTTTTGGGTACTTATTCTTTTGTGTATATAATTATGGGCATAGCGGGGTCCTGTCCCGCTCATACGATATGTCATACTCTTAGAGGCTCGTAGTCAAGTGTATGTGGGTAGAGATGTTCGGCCATGTCGGCCCATGTTTTGTATATCTTTCGTTAGCCACGTCGGCCTTGTACTCATGATGTGGCACAGATGCCTATGATATGTTAAATGATGATGGTCGTCTAATGGGATCAATATGATTAACAATAAGAAAAGCACGAATTGATTTATGGTTCACCTAGATGTTATGTTATGTACGATAAGGGGGTGCTCGGGTGGGGTAGTACCGGGTGCTCGTCGCGGCCCCCTAGCCGGGTCGTGACAAGTTCCTCCTCAAATTTGTACTAGGCTCATTGTATACCATTATTCTGTCCAAGCAACTGTTCTCAGAAAATATCATCAAATCCACTAGGAAATCCTAACAAAGCTTTGTAAGTCTATCTTATCTCGAATCTCAGCCAAAACGCATTGAATCTTTAAATATCTTCCTGGAAATATAACCATAGACCATTAAGCTTAACTCGAATCATGCTGACCCTGAATAAATGCACAACTCTCGAAAACCACCAATAATCATTAGAACTGACTCCGAGTTTTGAAACCAATCACAGCCATACCACGCATAACAAATCATGTCCATCACGTTCGACTCCACAAGTATAGTCCTATCCCAGTTACAACTTAGTATCGAAGATCTTACGATGTCGAACTTCATGTTTCTCAACCTTTACCTAATACGCAAATTTGATACAACCCCGTACTTTTCGGTGCACACCTTAAGCTTCATATAGTAATTATATAACCATCGAACCTCTCAAAGTGTCACCTCGATATGCTCGTAAATTCCCCAAAGGTACCCAATCCTACATTGCCACTCGAAATCTCACACAATTTCCCCCAAGTCTTTAATAACCAAAAGCTCTTACCCAAACTGTCCAGTCAATATTACTTGCAAGCACACTGTATTACCACGAGCAAGGTTCCACCCGAAAATATAATTTTGGTCCTCACCTGATAGGAATTCCACAATCCTTTCTCTTAAAGCACGCAGACTTATTAACTGTAAAAGGTTATGAACTTTCCCAACGATGTACTACCAAGTCATTTCTTATAAGCCTCAATATGTCGGTCTACTGAAATTTGCTTCTCACTCGTCGCCCCTCACGAACCTCACAGAACTCTGTCATATCACATAGTCCATTCCTGCAGACTTCCTTCTTAAGCTCAAGCAACAATCACATCCCAATTGGAATGTGCAGGGAAATGACACCACGATCCATACTGGCCCAAGAACTCTCGATTCACAGTCAACTATACTTTTCCTCGACTCGTTAATTTCCCAATTTATAATCAATTCATGATCATAAATACCGTAGTCAATTCTCGAATCCACTCAATCGAATACCGCATAATCATAAGTTCTGCAAGCTAGCCGAATCAATCCGGGAGATAGGGTCATACCACACACTCTGCACATTAGAGTTTTCTTAACGCTTACAACTCAAAATTGAACACTCTTTAAATCCAACGTATCAAACAACAGTATTACTAATATCTTATGTATCTCACTGGAGCTTCCTTGCCCGAATTGCCTTACTTAATTCTGAAATGTTATCCTGAACTTAACTCAGTCAACCCATCATCGATCTACCTTTTCAAGTATCTAGGTTTACTAATCCCTTACCCAAATCCTTAACATTTCTAGTCTTCGAAGAATCACCTCAACTATCGAATCTGAATACCTCTAACCACTTTCACGATTATCTTTTTTTATTCAATCACCTAAGCCAAGTAATAACACCACTAGTAGAGGGATCTAGCCAATTTTTACACAATGAAAACAAGGTTCCCAACCTTAGTCCACCATTGACCTCTATTAGTCTATGATATAACCGAACATACCAACTCATCCATAAACTCTCAAGCCCACTCTACACTGTACAATCGCAACCAAGCTCTCACGAACCTTAATCTCCTGAACCCGATAGCAAGATGCCTCATTGTAATCCTTCAGTTCCAGTATTTCATTTCAAAACACTTTTATCACTATCAACCAACAAATGCTGAATTCCACTCGATCCTCTAAACTAATCATCCATCTAAGCCAAACGAACCCCCAAACAATATCCAATTTCCTCAAATCTAAGGGAAACAACCAGTAACTCCTTAAGTCATTAACTCATCACATACGCCCATATTTGAAGTCATTTCCATCAGACGATTACTAACTCCTCAGAATTCTACAACCCAGTCAATTTACCGATCAAACGATGTGTCCATAGCATTCACTTAATAACCGAGTAGTCTTTTAACATCATCTAGCTCATATAAAGAAATAACTTTTTGCACTAGTCGCAACCTTATCCCGACAACCATACCAGATACCAATTTTTCCCTTCCCAATCTCTCGAAAAGTACTCATGTCCAAGATACTCTAAGAAGTCTTGCTTCGCTACGTGTTTTCCACCAAAGTCTTCCTTCATGTCCTTATTGTCAACTTCTTTTCTTTATTACACGCGATCACAATATGTTGTCCACATTCGATGTCATCACCAAACTTACACTTGTTCTCACGTACTGAAGTCTAATACTCTACTGCAGCTGAATCATCGATCCTCCATTGGCACACCTGTGTCACGCGCATCATCATAAAGTATTGACAAAGCTAAAGTCAAACTGATCATATCATCGAGCAACCCACTATTGTTAAGCCATAATAGTACTTTGTCACTTCCGAGCGACCCAACGCTGGAACATGGAGACCCTGTAACTCTCTAAACTATCTTCTCATTTCTCACGAACTCTCACAATAACCGAGTCTAATCGTGACTCCACATAGCAACCGAGTCTAATCACAACTCCACACAATCAAAATCGCAGGCCATAACTAGTGACCGAACTGGATCACGCGTCCGAATCAGGATAACACATCTTGTACCATACCACAACACATCATAGATGAACCATTCACGTAAGAACTTAAGGACGGATTTTCATCTTCCGAGGATGAACAAGATAAGAAAGTCCAGATACCAATTGGAATCGACTAGATACCAATTTGAATAAAGTTGCACGAGAGAATGAAAGAATTTGAAGTTCCCTAAATATCTTATAGCCTCTCGCTGATAAGTACAGAGCTCATCGTACCGATCCACGAGACTCTACCAGACACGCTCTTGTATTATAGACCGGGTAACTTAGGGCTATGATACCAACTTGTCACGACCCAATTTGACTAAGCCATGCGGGCACTTACCTTTCCCACCTCGATAAGCGAATCCTCAACCCAATGATAATAGAGACGTAAATAAATAAATCAAATAAGAGGAAGGGAATAAATCACGTAAGTCTGACGGTGGTAATATAGAGTAAGTGAGAAAATAAGGAAATACACCCAGGGTCTGGTCTAATCCATACAAGAGCATCTAACTAAAATCTACAAGTCTGATTATCAATAATACATTAAATCTGAGTATGTCTTAGAATAGAAAATAAGACATAAATAAAGAAGAATCTTCAAGGCGGTGGATGTCCGTGCCCACCCTGTGGACTCTAAGCAAATCTCGAAGCGACTATCAGCCAAGAGAAACAGAAGTAGATCCAACTTGAAATTCTGCATTCATAAAAGAATGCAGCAAGTGCAGGTCAGTACAAAACAACAGTACTGGTAGGTATCATCGGCAGACTAAGTATAGCTAACATAATTCAGACAATAAAGCAGGATAAGCAGATAAATCAACAAGTATAAGTAAATCACTATCAGAATCAAGTACACGTCATCACCTAGGTTGAAGCATCTAAACCCAAGTGTGCCAAGTCTCAATATATCCAGTCCGAAACTAACAACACAAGTAAAATACCAGATCATCACAATATAAGCCATATTGCAATGCAATGCAATGATGTAAGAATGCAAATGCAATGCAATGCTGTGTACACATGTACTCCGGACGGAAGTATTGACGTCCCGATAGCACTACCCATGGGGGACCCGCGAAGTGTATGTACTCACTTAATCCATGATTCCAGGACAATCATCGTACATCGGACTCTCACATCACTCCACACAATCCATGATTTCGGGAAAACCATTGGATATTGGACTACTCACATCACTCGCACATAATCCACGATTCCAGGATAACAATCAAATATCGGACTACTCACATCACTCTCATGCAACTGAGCTCAGTTCATCACAGCGCTTCATCAAGTATCATCAATGTATCAACAATACATCATGAGAGATGTGAATATGTGCGATGTATGAGTCAACATGAATACCCCTTTCGGAACTGGTTAAGAATAGGCGCCACTATCCCAGCCCGGATCCAGCCAGGTCAGATCAATATCACAAGTACCAAGCATGGGTACGCCAACAATATCATGAAAGACTACGCAAGTCATATGGAACACTATCCTTGTAATCAATGCTGACAAGTGAGGCATCACAATATCATGAACAAGATATCTCAATAGTCTCCAATATCTACTATCACTATGCAGCATCAAGCTCACAGCAATAGAACAAATCAATCACACAATGGGGTGGCTAGCCCCAATCACACAACTAGGCCCAACCTAAGACAATATCCAACCCAACTTCATACCCCAAGGTTTACATGCTTTCTCCGACAATATCATTTAAATATATGTTTCGCTACACGAAGTCTCACCAAGGGTAAGTCATAACCTACCTGGATGGCCGAACAACAATGACACCAACAGTCACTCCTTAGCCTTCCCTTTCCGCCGAGCCTCAAGATCAAGAAAGTCTATTTATATTCAAAATCTAGATTAGAAATCATAAAGATCGATACCTATATTGCTATCATTCAAATTGGGTTAACACCAACCCTAGAATTTTGGGAAGCCTACAAGGGCAAAACGGGAAATTCGGGGGAAAATTATCCAATTAAACACTAGTTGATCAAAACTCATCAACCAATTGCTATATTTACTCAAGGATTCATCCAATTTCGAAATCCAAGCAAAACCCCCAATTTTGGGTAAAAACCCTAACTCTTAAATCTCACAAATTTGCCACAAATAATGAAAGAATCATGTTTATATAGTGTTGACACCCAATTTTTTCCCTCCTTTTTCATTTAATTAATTTCATTATGCTTTTTAGTCCTGAAAATTCCCCAAAAATAAGTTTTGAATATTTTCGCTAATTACCAGACTAATTTTTGAGATATTATTAAGATTATTTTTATCATTTCTTAAAAAAAAAATACTAAACATAACATTTTATAACTAAAATCACTCGAAAATAACGTTGATATTCCGATATCAATATGGGTGTTGGCATTTTTCCTTTAATCCTATTTATTGTCATATCAACAATATTTTACTCTACTTTAAAACTAAATATGTAAACTAGATTACTTGTATTGTAATTTACATATGTGTACATTTTCGGGAATTAATTAAGACAAAGAAGCATATTTTGATTAATTGATTGAAGAAAAATGGGGGGTTAGAAAATAATTCATCTAACTAACAATATGGGCCAATTCATATCCTTCCAAAACAAAATTCTGTAGCAGCCCATTTTCCTTAGACCCAGCCCAATACCCCCAACCCGGCCCACTTCATTAAACTAAAGATCCCCAAATCCCTTTTCTACTTCAGCCAACTAAACCATCAACCCTAGATGAAACCCACCAATGAAACCAGTAGCCCTGGCGAACTAGAACCAAGCGATCCCCTTATCTCTTCAACGTAAACATAGCAATATCCCACAAAATCCGCTGCCTACACCCCTCTTCTCCTTTCTCACACTCCATCTCTGAAGCTTGCAGGCTCCATGTGCGATTTCAGGTAAGTCCCATCCCCATTTTCATCATCTCATCTGTTGAAAATATCTCCCAAAATCCCCCCCCCCCCCCCCCCCCCCCAGTTCAAGTGTTGGAAATTCCTCTTGAATAACCCAAAAAATCTCATCTGTTTTCATCAAGCTTTTCATAAAAAATCTTTTTTTTTTACTCTAAGTTGGTGGTCTCAAAAATTCTCTTTTAACTCTAATTTTGTTTTGTCGAATTCTTGGTGGTTCTCGGCTAAACAAGTTCTTCAAGAGGATTCGGAGACTCGAGAAGACAACAAGCCTCAGTTTGCTGTCACAGAGAAGGTAATCACACTCGTCTTCTCTTCGTCTTTAATTTTTTGTAAAATCAGAAATGTAATCGTTCAAGCATTTTCTCTTCGTTTGTTTGGTTTAGTTGGCTGAAAAGTGATCGTTCGATGGTTATGGTTGTTATGTTTGATTCTGCGGACCTGAACCCGATTACTGCCTTGTCTGTTCTAAATTTGTTGCACAAAAAATAGTCAAGGAAGATTAGCTACACTTAGGAATTGTTAAATCGACTATGTCAAAATGCTGTATACTTTACTCATGAGATTCTGTTTTCATCAGAGAATTAATATGTGACAAGAAAAATGGTAGATTATGAATTTTAAAAAGCGAATATGCCCAATGTAACTACTCCCCCTTTCTCTCTGTCTTTATATGTTTAAAGAGGTGTTTAGAGAATCCTTATCGTGCAAAGATGGTAGCTTTTGGTTTTGGTTGTGGTTATGTTGTGTTAATCTCTTTTGCTGGTGGTAGTGTAAGAAGGAGTATCTTTTGTTGCTCATCGAATCGTGTAAGAAATGTAACTGATGGAAGTGATTTGTTGAATTTAAATTCTGTTTTGGTGTTAATGAATCCGTCTTTTTCACTTTAATATAGAGTAAGTCAGTATAAGAGTGAGTAGTTGGTAATATTTTTCAAGGATAGTTGTCCTGTTTTGGCGATGAAATTTAATCTAAACTTGCCTCCCTTGAACCATTTATGAAGCAAGCAAAAATGCTAAAGCTTTGTGATACGAAGAATAGGAACCTAATATGCTTCACTTAGTATTTGCAAGTGTAAAATTAATTTTTCTATACAACATGTTTAAATAAAACTTGTGTGGCTCTATACATGTTTCATCCCTTCTTATTTTCCATTGGATGAATGTTGGTAACGGGCTTGTATGCTCACCGTGGAGTATGAATCCCACCGCTATGTGTGAGAATGGTGAACCATCATATTTGAATACTTGCACTAACTACATATGCTTCTTTATCTTAAAATTAAGGTGAAATTTAACTGTGATAGGATCAAAAGGATTGATTTAGCAGAACATATTGTTGACCTTTAAGGAGTATTGATTAGCTATGTTGGTAGAATTTTCGTTACTTGTTAAAAAGGAAAGGTTACATAGCTGAAGATTTAACACGTCGAACATGTGATTACTCGAATATGTTTGTCACTCGCTAAAATTCTGTGGTAGAGACTCGTTAGGATCTCCTCTGTCCAGTTTTTTGCTTCAAGATCATATGAAAGTCAAAACATGGGAACTATGAAGTTTAGGAAGGAGATTACTGATTTGCACAAGTTTGAACTAACCGAAACTTGCTAACATTCGAGTAATCTTATCGCTTATAAATCTTTTACTTCATTGCCCAAAAGAGGTCAGCTTTTTCACTCTCTGCTCTACTATTTGAAATCTGGAATTTTGAGTGTGTTGAGATGCAAGAATATGTTGTCAATTTTTTTTAGATATGTTGTAAATAGCCTAGTCTTCGTGTTCTTTTGAAGAAATAGAATGCTCGAATAAGTTAGTTACGAGACTCTGTCTTTCCTCTACAGAAATCATGGTTGTTGGATATAAAAATGTGAATGTGCGTTTTGTTTCGTGACTGTAGGAAACCATGATTTAGCACATTGTTTTACCATGTTTACAGTTGAGGTCATATGTTTAGTTAATGAGATAATAGATTATTGCAAGTCCATAACGAGAAGAATATGATGTCCTTCAAGATTTAAGTCCAAAATCTCGTTTTCTTTACCATGTCCATGAGACTTTCTTAACTTCAGATGGCTTTTGTTTATGGATTTTTGGGAGTTTTCCATAGTTAACTAAATATGCTTTATACATTAGAAAGCTACATTTGTGCCAGAAAAGGGAAGTTGTTGGTTTTGACTAAAAAAAAAAAAGAGTTTCTATTGTGGTTAAAGACTGTTTTGATTGGTAAAAAAAAAGTTACTATTTTGATTAGAAAAAAAGTTACTATTTTGATTAAAGAAAAGGTTACTATCTTGATTAGAGAAAAAGAAAAAAAAAAGGGGGGGGGGGGTTACTATTTCGATTAGACAACAAAGTTACTTGTCTTGATTAAAGGAAAAGTTAATGATTCGTGAAAATTAAATCTATCAAATATGTGTTTAACCTCGTCTCTTGGCTAATCCTCTGTTTTAGTCATTTTCTTTAGTGTATGATGTTCCTATTTCCAACGTAAATCAGTGTGAAGGACGACCGATAGGAGCTATGAATTTAAAAAGGAAATCTATTGATTTGTGAGAATATAATATGTGCTTATATGCAAATTTAGTATTTGTTTGTTGTTGTCTTCTCGTACGTTCAAGTAAATAAAAGTCCTGCTTCTTTTCCACAGAAATTTGTAATGTATCATGGTTAAGGTGATGGGGTAATTCTTGTTTGAGTATATTTTGAGTTGGAAGCTGGACATGTATGAAAACTTCCCCTCGTTTCATTCTTAGTTTACAGAATTAAAATGTAGTTGTTTTCTTGTTCTTAGCAGTTGTAGAAGTTTGCTTGTTTGAATCTGCCTACACTTTATTTGCTATAAACAAGCATGAAATAGTTGTGGCAATCCATTAACATTTAAAGAAAAGATCGTTTAGCTTGCTGAATACATAAATAGCAATGTCTCTTGTTTAAAATATGTTTGTGGCACCCCTTAAGGGTCTGTTTTACCATGTAAATCAGCGTGTAAAAAAAAAATCATGAACCTCAAAAACAAATGTCCTGATTTGTTGGTATTTAATATTAGTCTACATATAGGTTTGGATAATTGTTTTGCTTCTGTTGGTTTGAATCTGTCTACATTCTGTAACTTTTTTTTTTTCGTTTTGCCATTAAGGATGTGACTATAGATGACTTTAATCATGTTTGATACTTTGTTCAGGTCTTCAAATCTAATTCTAGTATGGATCAATATTAAAATGTCTGTGTCAAGTAGTTGTTTTAACTTTCATTTGGATATGAGCATGAAACATCATTTGTTTGAGGGCATTTAAAGGTTAATGTTCCCTGGTTTAGTTAGCTTGAACGAAGATGGAAATTCCTGCATAAGTTGATAACTATTGGCATCTGAATATAACTGGCTACACCTCTATGTTTGTTGTAGGATTTTATGCCTTCCATGAACTAGTTCTCTAGCCTTGCTTTATTCAAAATTAATTGATGTAGAGGTTTTATTAACAGAAGGCTATTTGGTTCCCATTTTGCATGTTTGAAACTCTCTCTTGAAAAACTGATATGTCATGTTTTTTTTCTTAGTTAAATTGATTCACTTTTGCTTACTAAATCTTTATAGTGTTTATTGAACATTTGTTTCAGTCTTGGTTAAGGCTTTTCTGAAAGACTCTGAAATGAATCCAAGACATCTTTACTTCTATTTCACAGCTGCGTTTTATTTCCCCTAAGTAAAATGAACAAATAGGATGAGTTGTTAGTTTGGTTTAATCTTTTCTAAAAAGTTGTTTAGCTTACCTGAAAGGTTCTCTTCATTTCATTATGGTTTAAACTTATTAGCTTCTAATATGGTTGTTTCCACTGTTTTGGAATCTTGCAAGCATGTCCTTTTTTGGTTTCCTGAAGTCGTGTCGATAGGACTCCGGGGACCTTTGACAGAGCATAATTTTGTTGTTGGTTCGGAATTGCAGATTTTTTTTTCTTTACTTAACTTGTTTGTAGGATTTTTGTATGCTACTAGCATGTAAAGGTTACACTCTAAAGGTAATATGAATTGGGAAGAAGCTCTTTTTTCAGCAGGTTTATTGGAAGAGTGAGACCGTTTGCATTTAGAGATCATGTCTATAGGGACTATGTCTTCACCTAAATTAGTTTCATGAATATGCTACTAATGAAGAGAAATGTTAGATTGTTCGGGAAAGCTATCTGGTTTCGTCTTGTCTGGCATCTTAGATATATACTTAGGAGTTTAAACTTGTGAAACCATTCAATGTCTACATTCAAGAACTTGGTTGTTTGTAAACTCTTCTTTGCGTTTTAGTGGTTCAAGGTTCTCTTCTTTAGATTCTGGAAAAAATGATCTTTAAGATATGAATATACTACCTTCTTTTGACATAATTGGTTCGGCTTTTAGAATTTAAGGGTGTTGAAAAACTGAATAAAGAACAGTGGGTTGTTTCATCATTTTGAAGTTTGTTGTGTGCTAAGTATGTTTTTCTCTAGCTTGTGGTTCTAATGACTGAGTATTAAAAAATCTAGCTAGCAAATGAGTTTGCTATGAGAATGTTTGATTCTCTTCTTCATCCATTCACGAAGTCAAAACATTTATGAATTCAGTTTCTTGTTTCTCTTTTTATCCCTAAAATATTGATAGTGTAAACTTGTAAGGCATGCTGAACTCGTTAAGATCTTTCTATAAAAGTCTAGGGCTGTTTTGCTCTGGCGAATTATTGCCTTAAGAGTTTCTTTGAAGGGTTCTTTTAAGATTTCTTTGAAACTCAGTTAAGGACTACAGTTGTATGTTACAACAGATATGTGTCCTAATCACTAAATCGGATAAGTCATTAAAACATAAAAGTCCCTGTTCCCACATGGTTTGGTTAATTGCTAAGCTTAAAGGGCTTGTCATGTTGATATAGAATTTTCTCTGGAGTTTTTTGAGAGTTCGTTCTAAGATGAACTTGTCTGTTTGGGATATGTACTGTTTCTGGATTTGTTCACATCTCTATGTCTTCATGAATAATTAGAAATTGTGGTGCTAATTAATCTTTCTGGTCAACTTCAATTTCTTCACTGTCCAAAAATTGTTCATTGAGTTGATTTTACAAAAAGATACACGTTGAGATGGATGTGTGGCCACACCAGGAGTGACAGGATTAGGAATGAGGATATTCGGGATAAGGTGGGGGTGGCCTCGGTAGAAGACAAGATGCGAGATTGAGATGGTTTGGGCATGTGAAGAGGAGAGACACAAATGTCCCAGTGCGGAGGTGTGAGAGGTTGGCCATGGATGGTTTCAGACGAGGTAGGGGTAGGCCGAAGAAGTATTGGGGAGAGGTAATTAGACACGACATGGCGCAATTACAGCTTACCGAGGACATGACCTTAGATAGGAGGGTTTGGAGGACCCAAATTAGGGTAGAAGGCTAGTAGATAGTCTCGTTATCCGTTCTTATTAGTAGTCGCATTATTGCAATATAATTTCTTGTGCTCCGATTTCTGCTATTATCTGTTATTTCCTGTGCTTTGGTTATCCTGTGTCATCTGCTCCGATTTCTGCTATTATCTGTTATTTCCTGTGCTCTGATTATCCTGTGTTATCTGTGTCGCTTGCTTTCATTATTTCATTTCCATATCGCTTTAAATCTCTTATCCGAATCTCTTAACCTTATCTGACTTCTTTTTATGCTTTTATTGAGCCGAGGGTCTTTCGGAAACAGCTGTCCTACCTTGGTAGGAGTCAGGTCTGCGTACACTCTACCCTCCCCAGACCCCACGATGTGGGATTTCACTGGGTTGTTGTTGTTGTTTAGGAAGCTGTGCTCGTTCAAACTTATTGGAAAATATTCAAGTTAAAACTGCCTCCTCCTTTGAACTAGTGACAACAAATATTCGGAGATGTAGTGACTGGAAAACTACACTCTGGAATTTTGAATTTGTCTTGAAGTTTTTTGTGGTAAAGTATGTACTATAAAGCACATATTTAGTTTAGGATGGGTCCATTAGGAGTATTAAGCCTTTGTTATTTTGAGGATCTTAAGGCAGTTTCAGTTGTCCATAAAATATGAAAGGAGATTTTGTTTGTTTGTTTTACTGAAAAAATGAAGCAGGGATATATGCAGGGATCCAGTAGCTATTTGCTTTTCTTGTGTATTTGGAAGTTGCTATTTATATGAGCTTGGTGAAGTATGTTGAAAACTATTGTTGAGATTTGTTAATGTTCCTAAGGCTGTAAGAATTTTGTTTGGTTAAGAATGTTTACAGAATATGATGAGCTTTTTAAATCCCCTGCTAGCATTTGATTGTATTCCTTTCCTTTTGAAGTGCTATAACTTGATAATCTTGGCTTATCTTACTAAACCATACAAGTAGGAGTTATTCTAACTTAGGTACCATCGGGGATCTAAATTTGTTTACTACGTGATGTGAGTGATGAATTAAAGTTACAGTCCCATGTTTCAAATTTTAAAGGAATCTCACGAGTTGTTTAATTTATTTGAAAATTAACTTAATCAGTCTGTTTCTTTTAGAAGTATTTGTTTCCAAGTGCTACAACTGTACACTTCCTTCCAAATTATATGATGTTCAGTTAGTTTTGATATTTATTATCGAGAATTGTTTCTAATCTTTTTCTTTCTTTCTTTTTTTTTTAGTTTATGAGCAACCTTGGGAGTGCATTGGAGTTGTGATACAACTTCAGCTCTTCCCCGAATTAGGAGAGCACCAGCAGCCGCATTTTCAGCTAGAGTCTAGCAGCCCCGTTTGCGTCAAAGCGTCCACGTCCCTCTTCCTCTCTTTAAATTTTATAGCTTCTTGTATTGATATGTGATATGCTGATTGACTAACGGTTTTATGGGTTTGTATTCGTAGTATTCTGTTTCTAGCTTCTTGTTAATAAACTCGTGAACGCCCGAGAATGATTGCTTCAAATAAATTTTCACGAAGAAAAAAAAATTGTAGTCTTTTTTACAAAGTAGTTGTTTTCTTTAAGTCTCATGCTCGAAGCCACAATGTTTTTTTTTTTGTTTTTTTACCATCTTTTACCCCGGAAAAGAAGTTTAAAGGTGCAGATGACATTGATTTATTTTGGAAAAATAAGTGTAGAAATGGATTGCATCCAAAAAAATATCATTTTTTTGAAGGCCCGAAGTTGTAGCATGTTGTTAGACCGCATTTTGTTTCTGGTACTAACATGAAACATGCCCTAATTCTTTAAAGTCAAATACTAGAATTCCATATTAGGGTTCAAGTATAGAGACCCAAGCTATTTTACGAGAGCTATAAGCGACATACGCTATTTTCATACACATGTACATACTACATATACTATTTTATATTTTGTTAACTCCTTCAATCACCTTTTCATTATGTATATATCTATTACAGTACTTATATGTTATTATTATAAAAATATTATCAATTACTACTTTCTGAAAGTATATATATATATAATATATATATATATATTTATCTTTTTTCATTATATATACATTTATGCTATTTTCACATATGATAAACCTACCCCATATATATGTATTTTCTCATAAAATTATATATCTTCTTACTCTACACCATATATATTATTTTTATATACAATACACATTTTTTCTCATGCACACATTATCATTAACTCTCTTTTTACGCGTTCACTCACATAGTTATAATTACCTTAACCCATTTTTTTTTCTTTTGCATAAATCATTTAGGAAAATAGTATTCTTTTTTCACAATTTCTTTTTTAAAAAAAGATAGGTAATAATTAATTAAATAATCTCCCTCTACTGTTAATTAAACTAAGTTTAAAGACTGTCTTCGGATAGGCTCTGAGGGATGTTTAACACCTTCCCCTCAGGATAAATAAAACCCTTACCTAGAATCTCACAGGTTTCAAAGACTAAAAATGAAGTTTATATTTTTACAAATGGTTTTCTAATATTTCCTAAAATTAGGTGGCGACTCTGAAAATTTTCAAAACCAGAGGAAACATAGTCATAAGTTGTGAACTAGTTTTAATCCGTTAAAAATAGGGCATAACATATAGTTACTACTCAACAAATCCATGCTTAATCAAGCTTAATCCACCAACAAATCAGGGTTTTATGATTAACAACTTATTCAAGAAAGAAACCCAAAAACCCTCTCTTATTCCCCAAGTTCTATGGAGTTACTAGCTTGAATTCTTACTTAGGAAAGGTAATGGAAGCGATTGAGATTAGAGAACTTACCCTCAAGAGAAATCTGACCAAACCCTTCTCAAATTGCCTCCAATATTCTAAGGAAATATAATATAAGGAATGGGAGGACATAAGGGTTTCCAAAGGCTTTTAAATAAAAAAAAAACTGCCCATCGGCCGCTTTTGCGGTCAATAGGCCGCTATAGCGCAGCCGCTCACCAGACACCATAAAATTCTGATGTCTTCCAAACTTGAAATCAACACCTGGAACCATCCCAGAACCTCCCGGACACAAACCAAATATGTAGATATACATTAAAACGTGCTACGAACGCACTCATGGTCTCAGAATTCCCAACAAAGATCTCGTTGACCGAGTCAACCCCCGATACCATAATTCCAACTTCCCAACCCAAGTCCCAAAATGCATTCAAGTGCATTGGGAACCAAATCAGATATGCACACAAGTTTGATTTGACCATCCGGACCTCTCGAAATTGACGGATTTTCGAAAAAGGTATGTTTACCCAAAAGTCAACTTTGAGTCAACTCTTTTTCACTTTAAGCCCAAATATCACAAAAAGTCGTCCGAATCAAGTTTAAACACCTCGGAAAGCATGTCAGCGGTCCCTTCGAGTCAAAAGTGAGCTAACTAAACTTGAGAAAGGGTCAAAAAGGCCAGAAATGCAATAGTAACCAAACGGGTCGTTACACTGCAACTCCAGGTACTCACTTCCTTCCCCATTTGTTTTCTTTTCAGGTGGAGGTATTCGTCTCTCTAAAATCTTTGGAGGAGGGTTCCACAATTCTTCAGTTGACACAGAAAAGATTGGGTCTGCATATGCAAGCATGTATGACTCTACCTAATAATACGAAGAAGAGTACTCGTAAATCACCTTTCCATATTTATCTCTGAATTTATTTCTAAGCTATGCCATAGCATATGAACAAGGTGTTTTGTCCAATTCAAACTCTCGACACGAACATGTTTTGCTTCGTAGATCGGCCATTGAGATCCCACTTTACCCAGTGATGGTGAACGTGTTTTCATCTATTTGATGGACCAATAACTTATTTCCCAGATTCGTGTTAGTCATTATTTGCTTTTCAGCTGAAGGGACAAAGATAGTTGTTAAGTGACGTATGTCATCCGCCTCTCATGGAATATTTCTAACCATCTCATATTTATAGCATCGAATAGGGCAGTAATTGAGTTAACAGACTCCGCATACTTGAGGTTAATACATTATACCTGAAACATAAAAGAAAAAAATTATCAAGAATCTAGAATACAAACGACTGCAGGCCCCCAACAACTATTGCAGTTGTGGAACAAATGTCTTTAATTGTCCCATAACTATTGCGGTTGCTGGAATAACTGTTGAAGTTGTCGGCACAACTGTTGCAGTAGTTCCAAAAACTGCAGTAACTGTTGGGGACCTGCAATATTTGAATTTGAACCAGTAAGATAGTTTACCTGTTTCCTGGGAAGTATGCTCTACTCGATTTATGAAAGCCAACATTCTCAAGATAATCAACGCCTTATGATATATCTGATTTGTTCAAAATGATCATTGAACACATCTTTCCGGTATGATTTTGTTGCATGATAAAAATGTCCAAGGAAATATCCACAACGAAATTCTCTTCTTGTATTTTCAGCAAGATGCCTCGTGCAACATCTGTGGTGTACATAAGAGTAAATCTTTGATACCATTTTTCCTATGCTTGGATGCCTATCATAAATGATGCGCAACTCCGCAGTATGGGGGACTATGTCTAGTAATTGCTCAAAAAAGTATTCATATGAAGCATCACACTCTTTATCTACTACACAAAATGCAATAGGAAAAATATGATTTTATGTATCTTGTACTATAGTAGATAGAAAAACACCCTTGTAAAGGCCTCTTAAGAATGTCCCATCATGGCTAAGACTTTTCTCATATGCACAAATCAATTGATCAACAACTAAACACAGTTGTCGGACAACTTTAGTAGTTGTTGGGATAACTTCTGTAATTGTCCAACTATTTATTGCAACAACTACAAAAGTTGTTTCACTATTCAATTAGCTGTCCTAGCAACTATTTAGTAGTCCAACAACTACACAGTTGTCGGGCAACTGTAGTAGTTGTTAGGGAAACTTTTGTATTTGTCAAACAGATGTTCAACTGTTTCTTCAAACAACTTTTATAGTTGTCCGGACAACTACGAAAGTTGTTGACAAAAACAACAGGATTGGGTTCGCTAAATCCAGCTAAAGAATGGAAAAAAATTAATCTTTTTCACTTACCAATAATTAATGAATGGTCCTTTCAAGTAATTCAAGCTCAAAAACAAAGCAAATGCAGTCCAACAGACCCAATAATATTCTGATATTCTTTTTCCACAACTTTTTATCTACAAATCTTCTCAACAAAAACACAAATACAATCTTGGATCTACTATTTAGAAATGTTTGGGAGAGTTAGATTCCTAAAGAAGAAGAAGGAGGAGGAGGAGGAGGAAGATAGGATGAGCATCAATGGCTTGAAACATGGCGGGTAGGTTTGTTTACATGTTTTGATAATTTTAGTTATTTTGAGGTAATAAACGTGGAGGTAAAAGTATAAACGGAAAAAAGTTTGAGGGTTACTGAAAAAAGGTTTCTTAATGAAGTTTGACCTCATTAACATTAATTATTTACTTGTCACTTCTATCCAATATTTAAAACTTGAAGGAATCCCACTCAATTGACAAACTCATTTGTCCCTTTTAATTCAATGTCCGTCTAGATGTGCATTCTCAAAGATGGGGGTTTTACTTGCCAGTTGAGGCCAAGTTTGAGTGTCCATCCATGTATTATACCGAACAAAATCTCATCAACTACCTCTACTGCCCAAGATATCTATGCCATAACCGAGTACAAAAGTTTTTGCTTTTCCAACTTATTGTCCTCAAGACTTGAACGAAGGCTAAAACCTGCATCAGGACGAAAAATTGATGGTGCTTGGGCAATCAGTCTAGCAACAGTTTTAGTCATTGTTGCTAACATTACTAGGTTCATACATTGGTCCCGCCCTGATTAACTGTATATTAAAATTAGACTAACAAGTCATTGGGCCGTGCATAGATGTGCATTCTCAAAGATGGGGGCTTTACTTGCTAGTTGAGGCCAAGTTTGAGTGTCCATCTATGTATTATACCGAACAAAATATCTTCAACTACCTCTACTGCCCAAGATATCTATGCCATAACCGAGTACAAAAGTTTGTGCTTTTCCAACTTATTGTCCTCAAGACTTGAACGAAGGCTAAAACTTGCATCAGGACCAAAAATTGATGACACTTGGGCAATCAGTCTAGCAACAGTTTTAATCATTGTCACTAACATTACTAGGTTCATACATTGGTCACACCCTGATTAACTGTATATTAAAATTAAACTAACAAGTCATTGGGCCGTGCATAGCACGGGCAACATCCCACTAGTTAAGTTAATATTATTAAAGAAGCGGATGATAGTGTTAAAAATCAGACTTTATTAGATGATAGTGTTAAAAATCAGACTTTATTATATTATCGTTATTTTTGCCTACCAGATACATGTGTACAAGACTAACACAGCCTTAAATGAAGCAGTATGAATAGTAGAAATACATACAGTTAATCTCAACTTAGTCGACAATGAAACATACTTGATAGTTAGATACATGTATACAAAATATAACTTAGCTTTGGTATCAATGTTTCTCAACAATTAAGCTACACATATAAAAGTTTGATTGTCAATTTTTAAAGTTTCAAACTTGTCCTAAATAACCCCGAGTCTCTTGAGTCTCAAGTAAGTTTTCCAGGAACTTTTCTATATATTGTTAAGATCACTTTCCTTCACGAATATCTCATGAAAACCATAAGGCACACGACGAGGCAATTTCACAACCGCCACAATTTCAGGATTTTGAGATTTGGCATCCATCACCAAGAAACTCGATTCTCTTGTGCTCTCATTATGCATATAACACACCACATAGCCATCATCTTCATCAGCTGATTCAAATTTAAAGAAGTAAACAGATGAACAAGCTAAAAGAATTCAACATATAATATATATACATTAAATAATTTATTTGATCTATCTATTAGTATAAATTTTCTGATGAAGGGGTGTCAATTGACTTTCCTTGGACAAATGTGGCTCCCCTACTGTCTCAATTACTTCAACGTGACAAAAATAGGTGTGCATTACTATTACAGCGAATAACATTAAGTTACTTTAGTTAGACGAAAAAATGATATTGCAGTTACTTTATTGTTATATAGTGACTAAAATCCAGTGACCTTAGGTGGCATTAACCTGAATAGAATAAATAAATATAATGATTGATTGTATAACAAAATTTTACCGGCAAATCCATTGTTAGGGTCCTTTGCCACAAAGAAGGGCTCACTACTAAAACAGTCTGGTCCAAAAATTCTTGTGGTCACTATGCAATCACGATGATCAATATCTGATATGGATAAATCCAATTTTACCACACCTTTTGCCTTTGGCGAAGGGTTTCCAATAGCTGCATATATGTACCTTAAAATAAGGAAAAAATTACAACTGTTATAAACATCATCCAGAAAAACAACAAGATTGGAATTGTGGTGTATAACTTTATAGGCAGAGTATGTTCTCAGCCTCTTAAACTTATCGGTAAATTTTATTTAGACATTCGAACTGTGACCAGTTCCAGTTCTGATTGAGCACTTGAATACATGATAAAGTGTAACACTTTCTGCTCAAATTTTTGAAAACGATTCTGTGCGTTTTCGTTAACTATCCATTGCACAGATAAGTTAATCACTAAAAATATGTCACCTCATTTAATTATACGTATTAGCCTCAATAAACTGTAAAACCTCACGTCTGTTACAATTGAGGCTGATGTGTATAATTAAAGGATGTAATATATCTAATGTTGTTAACTTATCTACTTACTAGGCGCTTGAAAACACACGCAAAAGCTTTTCCAAAATTTGAGACGAAAGTGCCTAATAGGAACACTTTATTATGTGTTCAAGTGCTTAATTGGAACATACCCTCGTTCAAGTTATATCTAAATAAAATTCACTGGCAAGTTTAAGGGGTTTTCACTCTTAGAAAAAAGAAAAAAAAAAACCCTAACTTAGAGAGAGTTTAACTTTTGTACGCTGACAATGTATAAATTTGATTAGAAAATAGTACTCCCTCCGTCTTAAGTTAAGTATCTTAGTTTGAGTAGATGCAAAATTTTACAAATTAAGGAAGAATTTTAGATTTTATGGTCTTAAACAAGCCACGTAGAATCACTACAAGAAAGTATAGAAATTGCAACAACTCTTTTGGCAACAAAAATAATATAGTTGGCTAAAGTCAATATTTGGCAACAACTTAGTTTTATTGTTGGCATATATGATAAATCTTTTGAAAATGAACTTTTTTTGTTGCCAAAAATTTAATTTTGTTGCCACATAGTATTGACTATTGTTGCAAAAAGTACTTTTGGCAACTAAAAAAAAAAGTTGTTGCACGTCGTTGCAATAACAACCGTTGGAAAAAGTTTATGCAACAAAAAAAAATGTTGTTGCCAAAAGTATTTTTTGCAACAATAACCTATCTATGGCAACAAAAAAAAAATGTTATTGTCAAATGTCTTCTTTCTTGTAGTGAATATTAGAATCAGAGAGCTACCAAATATACAAAGAGGAATTCTTCTTGAAACAGATTAAACGAAAATTAAGACAGTTAAATTGAAACGTAGAGAACAGTATAAAGTTGAGGGGGGAAATGGGAAAGAAAAGCAAAACAAGACATCTTAACCAGATATAAATAAAATTTGAGAGAACATTTCCTACTATACGTCAACTAAACTTTATAGTTTATAAAGCTAGACTAGATACTGCGAACCAAAGCTAAATTCTTTTTCTTTACATGGATGTACAGTAAAGTTGTAAAAATATATACTCCTTCCGTCCCAAAAAAATTGTTCTCTTTTGACTTGATACAAAGTTTAAGAAATAAAGCAAGACTTTTGAAATGTGTGGTCCAAAATAAGTCTTACATATTTGTGTGACTGTAAATCATCTCATAAGGTTAAATTGTTACTAAATTTAGAAAGGGGACAATCTTTTTGGGACAGACCATCAAGGAAAGGAAGACAATCTTTTTGGGACGGAAGGAGTATTATATTATCGGTGAAGAGTAATTGAAAAGAATGTTCATCCTCGTGAATGTGGTCCGGAAGAAATATAAATCATAAATTATTAACTGTACATACTTGTTCTTTTTCCCAACATAAGCCGGGTTGATACTTGCCAAGTCAAGATTCCTCGTCGACACTGGATATCTTCTTACCATTCTCGTCTTCAAGTCTATCTTTACTTTTTCAATTGATGCATGGATCAAATCCAATCTTTCCATAAAGTGGTCTACTGATATTGTGTTCGGAGCAATCACTACTATTGTATCACCATCATCTTCTTCCCATGCATTAATTGCATGTATCATATTAAACCCTGGCACTTCGAACCACTTCATTTCTGACTCATCCCTCGCGTAACGAGGAATCACCCCTAGGCGGCACTTTTTTCGAGTTGTAACCCACCGGTGAGCCACGGGTAATGAGGGCACAAGGGTTCATTTCTATTTGTATGTCAGGAAATATGGCATAATTTTTTGTGATGGCAAAGTCATGAACAAAAGATGGATTTGTCATGGAAAAAATTGGTACATCACGACTTTTGGTCCCGTTAGGGTCAATTCTAAAATAAGTTAAAAATGGAGATATTGGACCGTAACGAAAAGCAAAAGCCTCGCCAGTGTTTGGATCAATTTTGGGATGTGCTGTCATATTCATAGAAAGATTTCCATCAAAATCATGGCGACCAATTGTTATGATATCACCGTTTGGGGCTAATTTTATACCATAAGGAAGATCAGATTCACAAAGAGCAAATAAATTGCCTCCAAATAGAGCCAGGCTAGTATTTGCAAGGCCAATACCATTGCTGGGATCGAATTGACCAAATTTTGTCCTAGCTATAGACACTGCTCCACGAATCACAGAGGAAATACGGCTATTAAAGTTAGAGAAGAGATTCGGAATGATTGAAAGGCCAGCTTCCTTTTCTATCAAGTACTTGTAAGTTTTGACATAACGGCTACAAAATATCGCTTTGCCTTGAGAAATTCTAGTAGAGTGAAGCATTCCATCACCATCAAAGAAATGAAGAGGTCCACGAGGAAGATATTGTGGATTTGGACCATTTCTAATGTAAACTCCGTCGAGACACGATGGAAGGGAGCCTTTTACCACCTCGCATTCTATCGGGAGGAAGTTCGTCCACAGGAGCAAAGTTGTTAGAGAGAGTATATTTTGGACCAACGGAAGGATGGAAAGGAGGATCAATGAAAGTGTCGATGAAATTGTCGCATGCATTCAAGATAACTGCGGGAAATGAAGGTTTCAATAAGGGTTTTCTTGGAGGTTTATTATGTTGTTTAGATGACGGACTTTTTGTAAGGGCTTGCGGAGATGTGTACGAAGATGTTTTAGGGTTTACTGATGAAAAAGATGGATTATTAGGAGAAAGCAGAGTTTTGGAGTGTGGTAATAATGTACTAGAAGTGAAGGCATTCATAGCTTGTAGTCTATTTAGAAGATCAAAGGGTAGTAGTAGTAGAAAAAAAAAATAAGGCAAGATAAAAGAGTGAACTTAGAGTAGCAGTATATTGAATTTTTTAAGACTTCCTTCGATAAAGGAAATTGAGTCGCATGATAGATTCTATATATATAGGGTGAGGTGTAAGATGAAGAAAAAGACTATTCATCTAAACACCGAATCATGAGAACAACTATCTGATAAATTCTACCCAAAACAGAAAACAATATTAGCATCTGCCAATTAACTTACATATAATAATACTGTAAGTTTTTACATTATCAGTAAAATTGTACTTACTGTAGTAAATTGTTACTTTTCTAGAAGCTAACTAATTATATTCCACTTATTGTATACAATTATTTGTCATTATCGACCAAATAATAACAATTGCACTATCAATGAGGAAATTAAACTCTAAAATTTAACCGTTGTGTGTGGTTGTGAAAATAAAGAAATGTCGAACCACCTAAATTTGTCTCGACTTGTATGAGTTTGTTTATTCATTAAAATGAATTAATGATCTGTTAATTCTGGTCTATCTGTGGCAAATTGGAAACTATGGAAAAAGTCAATAAGCACAGAGATATTCAGCCACTTAAAATTTTGAACAGATGTTATGAATCTATATAGAGGCCAGCATTTTACTTCCTTCACTAGAAAGTAATGTACTTTTTGTTATACTAGTTTTAGCATACGTGCGTTACACGTGTCAACACGTGTCAATAAATTATAAATTCTATACAAAAAAATATATAGTAAAATAGCAATGAACATCAAAATAGAAGTAACATTCATTTAAATGACAAATTATTGTTATTACATTGACCCAAATGTTGTGTTTGACGCATCTAACCTAATATCTCTTTATAGCTATAATTTAATTAAATTGTGTTAAAAGTAAAAAAGATAACTTTGTAAAATTCAAAACATAAATAAAATAAGGTTAAAACCAATCCCTTATTTTTGTTTGATAAACAACAAAGATACCCAAAAAGGTTCCCGTGATAAAAATAGTTAAAATGCTAATAAGGTATTCTCCTCTTTTATTTACTCTAGGAGATTTTGGACCTAACAATAATTTGATTCCTTCTAAAAAAGATAATTCTCTCTTCTTCTTCTTCTTTTCCTTTTTTGATAGATTTCTCTCTTATTTAACTTAGAATTTAGGAATCGAAGACAATTTAATTCCACTTTGAAAAATTATTTTTCATTTATTTATGACAGGAATTTTAGCACTGTATTTTCTTACTTTTTCTAAATTGGTTATTTCTACTTTAGAAAAATGAGTTCGCCAGCTAACTTTTTCAGACATAAGTTCTTTTATTTAACTTAGACATAACTTACACTTTACTATATTTACAAACATGTGTTTTACAAAATAATATGATATTTTATTATTTATAGAGAGAAAAACTCCTACACTAAAAATAAATGGGCAGGGATCAAAATTTGACCCCTATACAAAATAATGTGCCATGTATATTATCAAAAGCAATAATAATTATTTTAATCATATATTATATTACATAGTTCAAATATTTAGCTGAATTCGATGTCCTAAATATTAAGGAAGTAATTAATTTGGATTCCTGATTTTTATTCCCAAAACCTTGCATTTAAAATGAGCTAGTATTTGGATAAATATTTTTGGCTAGAAAATAAAGTACCCCAATCTTTGTTTCTAACTTGGAACCAGAACAAATGACAAATTTTCAATACTTATCTACAAATTTTACTGTTATCCTTTGACCCTAAACATTTTCATTCATCTGCAAGAATTTTTAGTTATTTTTTCTCCCTTAAATTTGTTTTCATCCCCTACAGCCTTTTTCATTTATACAACAACAACAACCCAGTGAAATCCCACAACGTGGGGTCTGGGGAGGGTAGAGTGTACGCAGACCTTACTCCTACCAAGGTAGGACGGCTGTTTCCGAAAGACCCTCGGCTCAATAAAAAACATAAAAAGAGGTCAGATAGGGCTAAGAGATTCAAAGCGATATGGAAATGAAGTAACGCAAGCGACACAGATAACATAGAATAATCAAAGCACAGGAAATAACAGATAATAGCATAAATCAGAGCACAAGAAATTATACTACGATAATGCGACTACTAATAAGACAGGATAATGAGACTATCTACTAGCCTTCTACCCTAATGTGGGTCCTCCAAACTCTCCTATCTAAGGTCATGTCCTCAGTAAGCTGTAACTGCGCCATGTCGTGTCTAATTACCTCTCCCCAATACTTCTTTGGCCTACCCCTACCTCGTCTGAAACCATCCATGGCCAACCTCTCACACCTCCGCACTGGGGCATCTGTGTCTCTCCTCTTCACATGCCCAAACCATCTCAATCTCGCTTCTCGCATCTTGTCTTACACCGAGGCCACTCCCACCTTGTCCCGAATATCCTCATTCCTAATCCTGTCACTCCTGGTATGGCCACACATCCATCTCAACATTCTCATCTCAGCAACTTTCATCTTTTGAACGTGAGAAATCTTAACTGGCCAACACTCCGCCCCATACAACATAGTCGGTCTAACCACCACTTTGTAGAACTTTCCCTTAAGTTGTGGTGGCACCTTCTTGTCACATAGCACTCCGAAAGCAAGCCTCCATTTCATCCACCCTGCCCCAATACGATGTGTGACATCATCGTCAATCTCCCCGCTGCCTTGCATAATAGACCCAAGATACTTGAAACTACTTTTCTTCTGGATGGCTTGGGTACCAAGCCTCACTTCCAAGCCAGCCTCCTGAGGTGCTTCACTAAACTTACACTCTAAGTACTCTGTCTTGGTCCTACTCACCTTAAACCCTTTAGACTCCAGAGTTTGTCTCCAATCCTCCAGCTTAGCGTTAACTCCGCTACGAGTCTCGTCGATCAGGACTATGTCATCCGCGAAAAGCATACACCATGGCACCTCACCTTGAATTTGCCACGTCAATCCATCCATCACCAAGGCAAATAGAAACGGACTAAAAGCTGATCCTTGATGCAACCCTATCACAACTGGAAAGTGCTCTGAGTCTCCTCCTACTGTCCTTACCCTGGTTTTGGCTCCCTCATACATGTCCTTGATCACCCTAATGTACGCCACAGGTACACCTTTAGCCTCCAAGCATCTCCATAGGATCTCTCTTGGAACTTTGTCGTAAGCCTTTTCTAGGTCGATGAATACCATGTGTAAGTCCCTTTTCCTCTCCCTATACTGCTCCACCAGTCTCCTCAAAAGATGGATGGCCTCTGTAGTTGAGCGTCCCGGCATGAATCCGAACTGATTCTCTGAGATAGACACGTCTTTCCTCACCCCCCATCTCCACCACCCTTTCCCACACTTTCATAGTATGGCTTAGCAGCTTGATACCTCTATAGTTGTTGCAACTCTGGATATCTCCCTTGTTCTTGTATAGAGGGACCATTACACTCGACCTCCATTCTTCAGGCATCATTGCCATCTTAAAGATGACATTAAACAACCTAGTCAGCCACTCCAAACCTGCCGGGCCCGCACTCTTCCAAAATTCCCCAGGAATCTCGTCAGGTCCGGTCGCTCTTCCCCTGCGCATCCTACGAACAACACCCTTAACCTCCTCAACCTTAATACTCCTGCAATACCCAAAATCGTGACGCCTTCCTGTATGTTCTAAATCTCCCAACACAATGTCTCTGTTCCCTTCTTCATTTGAGAGTTTGGAGAAGTATGACTGCCATCTCCGTCTAATGAGAGTATCCTCTACCAATGCTTTGCCATGATCTTCCTTGATGCACTTCACTTGAACCACATCACGTGCCTTTCTCTCCCTCGCCTTGGCTAGCCTGAACAATTTCTGATCCCCTCCTTTCTCTTCTAGTTCAGCATAAAGGCGTTCAAAAGCTGCCGTTTTTGCCGTCGAAACCGCCAACTTCGCCTCCTTCCTCGCAATCTTATAAAGTTCCCTATTCGTCCACTGCTCCACCTCATCCTTGCTTTCTATCAACTTCGCATACGCCACCTTCTTTGCTTCCACCTTCCCTTGAACTTCTCCATTCCACCACCAGTCCCCTCGATGCTGGCCACGACTACCTGTCGAGACCCCCAACACTTCCCTTGCTACCGCCCTAATGCAACTAGCCGTCCTATCCCACATACTTGTCGCATCCCCAGTACTATCCCAGGCCCCCATAACCTTCAATTTCTCTCCCATCTCCACGGCACTAGTCGTGGTCAAACTCCCCCATCTGATCCTAGGTCGGTCATCCACGACCCTCTTCTTCCTCGTCATCTTGATCCCTAAATCCATCACCAAGAGCTTATGTCGGGTTGTAAGAGTCGCTCGGAATGACCTTACAGTCTTTGCAAAGACCTTTATCGTCCTTCCTAAGGAGTAAAAAGTCTATTTGGGTCTTAGCCACTAAACTACAGAAGGTTACCAAGTGCTCTTCCTTCTTTGGGAAACTCGAATTGGCTATCACCAACCCAAAAGCTCTTGCAAAATCCAAAAGTGAGACTCCTCCTCCATTCCTGTCCCCGAAGCCAAAGCCTCCATGCACATCATCATAACCTCCCGAAATAGGCCCGATGTGCCCATTGAAATCACCTCCCACGAATAACTTCTCAGTAGGCGGTATGCCTCCCATTAATTCGTCCAAATCCTCCCAAAAGCGCCTCTTCTCCTCCTCGCCTAAGCCCATTTGCGGCGCATATGCACTGATAATGTTCAAAGTGAGCCCTTCGACGACCACTTTAATCGACATCATCCTATCAGTGGCTCTCCTAACCTCTACCACCTGGTCCCTTAAATCAGTATCTACTAAAATGCCCACCCCATTTCTATACTTCGACCTACCAGAGAACCACAGCTTATACCCGTCTACCTCTTTAGCTTTAGGACCTACCCATTTAGTCTCTTGGACACAAGCTATATTAATCTTCCTCTTCTTAAGAATCTTAACTAGCTCTATGGACTTCCCCGTTAACGTCCCAATGTTCCAAGACCCTACTCTCAACCTAAAGGCTCCTTTAACCCACTTACCCCTCCTAACCCTCGCTCCCGTCCCCGAACGAGAACATGACCCTAGTCTACCATCACTAACCAAAGCCACGAAAATAAGTATGAACTAATAAATTATTCAAAGGTCTAAAGTCAGCAAAATATAACTACAAGTGTATGGACAAATAATGTATATGACAACCGGAGGTACCAACTCCAGTTGAACTGAACCTGGTTGTCGCCGGAAAACACAGTTCACGATCGAGTTACTGTTCACTGCCGAAAAAATGTTCACAAATACCTGAAAGGGAGAAGAGAATAGGGGGGAAAAAAGAAGAAAAGAAAAAGAAAAGAAAAAGGGAAAAAGGAGAGAGAAAGGGAGGGCTGGCCGGAAAAAGTCGCCGGCGATGGCGCAGCGGCGTACTGGCAGCGCCAGAAGCAGATTAAAAAAGGGGAAAAAAAAAAGGAGAAGAGAAGAAGAAGAGGAGAAGAAGAAAAGGAAAGAGAGAAGAAAAGTAAATCTAGCCGGAAAAGTGGCCGGCGTTACCTGGTCGCCGGCATCACCTGAACAGTGGTGACGTATGGTCGCCGGACGGAGTGGCGGGTGGGCAGATCTGGGAGAGAGCAGAGGAGAGAGAAAGTAGTGGAAGACCTTTTTCATTTATGCTTTTTGAAATATTAAGTTGCAATTTCCTTTTCATTACTTTACTTGGTACTGTTTTTTATTTTTTTATTTGTGTCTGACACTATTAGGTAAAATGGATTTTTTGTTTGGCCAAGTTGCCTAAGTGAATTGATATAATGAAGTTAATATCTAGTTTGGGAATCGGAAACAACCCTTCTATCTCCAATGATAGGGTAAGGTCTACGTATACTCTATCCTTTTCAGATCCTACTTGTGGGATTAAACTGGACATGCTGTTTTTGTAATATCTAGTTTGGGTGACAATTTTGTAAAATAATTAGTTTGTACTGTGAAAATATCTTACCCAAATACAATTGATTTGACTACGTACGCGATTACGATAAAAAAGTAGTAACTAACTTTAGACAAATATTTCTAACGATTTTGAAAAACAAAAAGCTCTAACCTTTCTTTACCTTCAACTTTGTGATATACTGATAGCCAAGGCCTTTGATGTAGCAAGGTAGGAGAAAATCAGCCGGACGTGTTAGAAAAATTATCCCATGAACAGCCAAATCTCTGGAAAAATAAGAAACAACAAAATCATCAATGGCACATCTTCCTACCATGTCCTTAATTAACATATGTAAAGTATAAAATAATTGTATAATTCAAAAGAATAAAATTTAAAAAGAGAAAACTATTGAGATGTGCAGCATGTGTATACTCTATGCTATCAAACCTCTTATTAATTCTTGGGTGATGCCCATCAAAATCATGGCCAGTGATCTATGGTCGTCGCAACAATATCCGATCATCTTCATCACATATTCACGGCAAACTTTAGTAGCGACTTAAAAATTGAAGTAAACCTCTTACTAATTTTTGGGCGATGCCCATTAAAATCATGGCCATTAATCCATGATCGTCCTCACAGTAATATCCTATCAGCATCATCAGATTTTGATGTCGAAGCTGTCCCAAATAGTTCATATCTTTCTGGAGAAAAAAAAAAGTTAAAATAAGAGTTTTGGCAATTTTGCTAGCATATTCACCGCAAACTTTAGTAATAACTTAATATTTTGAGTATAATGTATTCTAGCAAATCTGGTAAAAAAGACAAACTAAACTAATATTCCGTCATGCTAAGCGGATGGTGAGGGTAATTATCTCAATGTTTTCAATTGATGTAACAAATCATAAAGGAACCCAACAAATAGTTACAACACAGGCCATATTCTTTTTTCCTTGAGTTATAAACCCACTACTAACTGAAAATAATCTCCAGCCAACCTTCCCACTTCTTCCTTTATCGTTTTATCCCTTTCTTCCCTTTTTAGTTTGTATGCCTTAATTTTACACTTCTTAAAGGAATGCTTGTGCCGTAATATTACAATTAGTCGTAATAGCTTCAAATAAGGAAAAAATTTAATGGCAAATTAAAAGACTCCTAAACCTAAAAGGATTTGAAGTATTAAATAATTAAATAATAATTGAGGAAAATAGCAAATGACGATTTTGTCTATTGTGGAGACTTTTAATGAAGGATAAAAAGTTCAAACAATATTTCTAAGGTCCTTCGTGCTTTTAATATAGTATAGATTTACTAAAAAAATGTTATTTTCAAATACTTGTTGGTTTAAGGAATTGAAAAAGAATTATTTATCTTTCTTCTTTAGCAATAATTGTTCTATACATAAGAGGTACGTAAATAAAGTTCACTTTATCATTGAAAATAGATTGATATAGCCTTAAATTAAATAATTAATAAGGATAAATTAATCAAATCGTTCTGGTTATTTATATATTTTTAAAAAAGCATGTAAAAGCTTGTCATGTCAACCAAAATGAGAACGGAGAAAGTAATTTTACTGTTGTTAATAAGAGAAAATTGGAGTGGGACAAGGATAATTCCTAACTCTTAATTTTAGCATTTGGGCTCCCCTTTTTACAATGTTTTGATATGTTAGGTAAGTTTCTTCAAAACGATATATTTGAGTTGGCCAAAGGGGATGAAAGAAAAATGAAAACTTTCTTAATTATTCATAACAACGAAAAATGTATGGTTGTGTGAAATTTTCCTATACTTTGGCAAGGAAAAGGAAGTAACGTCAAGAAGCTAATTTAATACGATATGATTTTGTCAAATGCGTATTAGGTTTTAACTTTCGGCGATGGTCATTGTCCCCATTAAGATATAGCATGAGATAAGACATAATTTCATATTTTTCTTAATATTGATCGCTACCCATTAACTAATTTATGGAAGCTATAATTTTGAATTCAAATAGGGTAAAGTCTGTGTACATTCTATCCTTCTCAGATTTCACTTGTGGGATTATACTGGGCATGTTGTTGTTGTTGATAATCTTGAATTCAAGTATGTTTGGTATGAATAAAAGTACAGTCATCAATCTCCTCTAGACGATGTCGTTTGTCTAGATATTTTTTTGTCGTTATTGCGGAATGTTATTATAGAGACCATGAAAAATCGGTTCCCAAAACAAGACCGTTATAGTGAAAATATTGTTATACAGAATTGTTATTATAGAACAGTTTGACTGTATTTAAAACTTATTGAGTGGAAGTTACTTTTATAAATACTGATAATTTCATAGAACTCCACTTAGGCTTGGCTTCATAACACTAACCTCCCTGTGATTTACAATATTGTGCTTACCTTCCTTACATTAAATTTTTTACAACAGTTCTTTTAACTTAATAATATTGATATTTGGCACAAATATCGATATTTAACGTCACCTTACCTCTTGTTCTTAGTACTTTAATCGCATTTTCTATGATTGAATAGTTGTATCCGTGCTTATGTTGGGTTGTTTTGTGTGTCTAGGTACAATGAGGACAAATAATAAGAAACCGAGAAATTTTGGGTGAATTTGGAGGTAATTATGTGTGCACGAGTCAATGAGAGGATCTCGCGACACTTAGAAGATTTTTTGGACAACTGAAGGAAGATGGGCGTTACGCCCTCGTCGCGTAGAAGGCAAACATACGTGAGACCCGCGTCGCGGGTAGTAGACGTGAAAAACAGCTGCAGACCAAAGCAAAATCAAAAATCTCAGAGAATACCCGTGTTGCACATGCGACGCGGGTGTAACGCGAGCGGACTGCTAGTTCTCCCGTTTTGATTAGGATTTGGTCTAATTATTTTTTTTGTTTTAAAACCTAGACTATAAATAGACGTTTTATTAATTGTTAATGACGTGCTGGGATTTTTGCTAAGACTTGGAAGCTGTCATCTTTACTTTCTCTCTCTAGGTTTATTTTATTTTCTTCTTTTTAACCCTAGATTATTCGTGAATTCTTCTTCATCTAGAATCATGAGTAGCTAAACTTCTTACTTCTAGGGTTATGGCGAAAGACGTGATAGTTGATTGGACGCCAATTTCTATCAATTAAATTTTCATATTTTGGGTTGCTTATTTATTCTTGTGCTTAATTGTTTAATTACTTTATCACTAATTAGACACTATCTATGGTGCATGATTTGGACTTGAAAGAGGGAATTGACGTACGTAATAAGAATAAATAGAGTTTGTTCGATTTAATCGTTTCGTTACTGAGGATAGAAATATACCCTTTAGCCCTACTTAGTTGGTGACGGAGAAGTAAATGTATTCTTGTTACCTCTGGCTACTATAGAAATATAGGCGTTATAGTAACATCTACAGACTCGTGAATAGTTCGAAAGAATATCATAAAGTTATAATTAACCCATCAACTAGTAACCCAGGAAATGAGATAGGTAGAATTGTCAGAAGATCAACTGGATTGTCAAAAGCCATGACCCTGAAACTTTCTCTCATCTGATAAACCTTACAGTCTTCGTCACGAGTTTCTCAGTCACAAAAACACTCATATTCAATTTTTACTTTTAGTTTTAGTTTAGTCACAACAAACACTTTGATTGTCATCTTCTTGAATTGTTACAACGAAATTTGAATGAGTTGAACAGTATAAATGTGGGTTTTATTTGAGTTACTAATATCTATGGGCTATAAAACTTATTAGACCATTCAATACTAATTTCAAGCTTGAAATAATATGTTAAAAGACAAAAAACTATGAAAAAGTTTATAAATTACATTATAAATAAATATTTTTATGTATACAATATTTTTGAAATTTATACATGTAATGCCGGGTTGATTTGATTCGGTTTGACTTTTTTTAGTTAAAACCAAACCGAACCAATAGTGGTCGGGTTTTTCTTTTTAAACCCAAACCACTAATCGGATGTTTTCTCGATTTGATTGGGATTATCGACTCGGTGCGTTTTATCGGTTCCCTTTATACACCCCTGATCACCAATAACTAAACCCAAGTAAAAGCTTATGATGTCAACTAAAAACCCGCACGTTAACTAGGTTTTGCTCTATAGGTGCATGTTAAGTCAAGGTTTGCTAACATAAGCCTGCCACCAGCAAAATCAGAAGATATTGAACAGTTTGTCCTTCAAATAGCTGGTCTTTAATTTTTGCGCTTCAAAATTGAACTTACGCTTAGCATGGCATAAGTTCTTTAAGGGCCCCAACATAACTTATGGGATATTATCATGCGAAAATATAAACTTATGCCCCGCAAAAAAGTTATTTGTCTTGAAGGGCTAGTACAAAAGGGCAATTCGCACAAATGCCCTATTTCGGGGGTGGTCTTTAATTTTTGCCCCTCAAATTGCTAGTCTTTTATTTTTGCCTTTCGGCACTTTAAGTGGCCGAAAATACCCTTGACATTCCAAATCCCAGCAGAGTAAAAAAAAAAAAAATCAAGGCAAGATTTCATGAAAACTATGTTTATTCGGACAAAAGTTATGCCTTAAGGCAAAGTTATGTAGTATGTCTTGTGGCATAACTCTGTAGAAATTAAAGTATGCCTTGTCCAAGGCATAGTTTCTATGTAACTACATACAAACTATACATTGTGGTATAGTTCTGTAAAAATTAAGTTATCCTACTTCTTTGTAACTACATTTGTCCGGCATAGTTTTGTAGAATACTACAAAACTATGCATTAAGGCATAACTTTACCCCGAATAGGCATAGTTTGATATGAAATCTTGCCTTGCGATTTATTTTTTTTACTTTGCTGGGATTTTGGCCAACAAATTTTCATTAAATGAGAAGTATGGCCAAAATTTAAAGACCAGCGATTCAAGGGACAAAATTAAAGACTAGTCCATATGTTTAATTCGCAGAATTGCCCTTCTTTTGGGGTGGTCTTTAAATTTTGCCCTTCGGCTAAATCCCATGGGTTCCAGGTTCGAACCCCTATACACTCAAAATTTTAAAAAAATTCGCAAGGCAGAGTTAAAATTTCGCTATGCCCCCATCGGCATACACTTGTGAAGGAATTACCAAAGTTATGCCGAACCCGGCATACTTATGCCTTATGGGCAAACTTGGCTTAAGTATGCCGGGTCCGGCATAACTTTGGTAATTCCTTCACAAGTTTATGCCGGGTCTGGCATAAAAGCTTGCCCATTTAAAGTATGCCCCCACCGGCATAAACTTGTTCAGGAATTACCAAACTTACGCCGGACCCGGCATACTTATGCCTTATGGGCAGACTTGGCATAAGTATGCCGGGTCCGGCATAACTTTGATAATTCCTTCACAAATTTATGCCGGTGGGGGCATACTGTCACGCCCCAAAACCCACCCTAGACGTGACCGGCATCCGACGTCATGAACAACATCGGAAGGACCTAAACAACATAATAATAATATTTGAACCCGCCAGGTTCAACATTCGCCTCCAACAGTCTATAAATTAAATGTAACAAATCATGAATACATAAACTAAATCAGCGGAAGTCTTAATATCGTAAAAGTTAATCAAAACGTGACAACGCCCAAGAGTTAACAAAACTCAACAACTACCCACAAGAATGTATACTATGGAGCTTCTAGGATAACGAGGCAATAGTTTGACTCATCGGGACGCAGCCCAAAAACTAATAATAAGTGAACAAAAAAAAATAGGGTGTCCCACGAATGAACGTGTGGGCTCACCAAATCAGCAGCAATAGCAAGTCCTTCCTAAGCGCCTGAAGTATCACGAACCTGCTCTCCTGCGTTACCTAACATACCATAAAAAACAACAATGGTATGCCTGAGTACTAGCCTGTTGTAATGTAAAGTCGCGTTAGCCCAATCCCGAACCGAAAAGGGCTACTTTGTACTCAGTGAGTGCCTCGAGGACAATGAGTAATATAAAAATAAAATATAATAATACATAAAGAAATCAGTTCTGAAAAGATAGTATAAAACTGTCATTCCACTTTATGATTCTTAATATTGTTTGTTGAACAGTTTATAAAGCCATTCCAAAATCCCGGTTTCAATTATGCTTTAAATCGATCAGGCATAAATATCAGTTCCAAAATAAAGATGGATATCACAATCGCCCATATGGGCCCAACTCAATATCAACAACATTGCGTAATACACCGCAATATGAATTCACGGTGGCTACTCTTCCTCCCGAATAGCAAGGCATACTGCGCAATTCATCGGAATATGGATTCACGGTGGCTACTCTTCCTCCCGAATAGCAAGGCAATTAATACACCCCAGGTAGCGAACCCGGAAGTGGCCACTCTTCCTCCCGAATGGCAAGGCAATTAATACACTAGGATCCATAATGGCTACTCTTCCTCCCGAATAGCAAGGCAAACACAATAACAAAGTCCATGGCATAGAAGCCGATTCACAATTTGTCTCAAAGCAGTCACACCATCAATAACATTAAAGTTCATCATGCCATATCGAAAGAATAAGTCATTCCAATCAAAGTTTTGAAAACGTATAACTTCTTTACAAAAGGTTTCCACGTCCCAATTCATCAATGAGAATGTCATTACCAATCTTTAACCATCATTATTAAGCATCTCTTATAGAGGAAAATATTCATAATATTACATACCTGTATATAGGGTTTGTTGCAATCTAGGTTTAATGTGGGTTTGTCCCTCACACACATTAACCACCATTTAGACATGAATTAGAGCTCGAGAAACATGAAAAGATTTCTTTTCCTTTCATTCATTAAAGGATTTTCAAAAGAGACATACCAATTACCTTCATAATCAAAGAGTATGTTCAAAAGAGACATACATCCAAAATAAGGTTTTAAAAAGGAGACAAACCTTAATTTGTTAAACAAGGTTTAACAAATCACTTTTCTAATAAAGAACACCCAAACCCTAGCTTGAATCCCTTTGGAAAGAATTATGTTGCAACCCTAGGTTTTGGTCAAAAGAATCATGTTAAGAATCATGAGTTTATGGATTTGGTGTTATTGATCATGGATTTCCTTTGAATCCTTTTGTGGATGAATGTTAGAGAGGGTTCTAGAGGTTTTCTTGGCCAAGAATGATGAAAAATAAGATTTTTGGTCGAGTCGGGTATATTTAAAGTGGTCCAGAAAATTCTGGACCGACACAACATGCGGCACGCTTTGCGAGACGTAAAGCATGCTCTGCGAGCCGCATGTTGTGTCGCAAAGCTTGCCAGCTGACCAACTCTCACTGGCACACTTTGCGGTGGAACTGCGTGGCCGCATGTTGTGTTTGCGGGTCGCATGTTGCGCCGCAAAGTGCGACAGAACGTGATATTTCGCCCCCAAACTGTCTGTCGTAGAATGGCCATAACTTTTGATTCCGATATGCTGTGAGGGACCACGACCTATGGTTGGAAAACTCTTTCAAAGATCTACAACTTTCATCAAGGAAGTTTTTTCCAAATTCGCAACACATTTTCATGAAAATCGCCCAGAAGACAGACCTACCAAAACTTAGGCGAATTTAAAAGCCCTTAAGAACTTCACTAGTTGGTTTGACTTCAAAACGACCATCCTCCACCCGAATTCATCAAGAATGGATTCATAATAGACATAATATCATCTTAATACTAGATTTTTACACATTCACACCTAGTTCAAGTTTACGAGGTGTTACACATACTTTTAATGGGCAAACTTTTATAGTATGCCACATAAGGCGGAATTTTTTCTTAAGGCATAACTAAAAGTTTGTCTTATAAGGCACAGTCTATACCTTAAGAAAAAGTTCTGTCTTATGGGGCATACTTTTGATTATGCCTTAATTAAAAGTCTGCCCATAAAGCATAGTTCCTTAAGGAAAAGTTTTGCCCCATAAGGCATAACTAAACTATGTCTTGAAGAAAAGTTATGCCCCTCCGGCATAACTTTAGTTTTTCCTTAAGGACTTTATATTGGATCCGGCATACACTCCCCCCAGCTCTGTCTTGCGAAATTATTTTTTATTTTATGCCTGAGCGGGGGTTCGAACCCAGAACCTCAGGTATCCAAGCGAAGGACAAAATTTAAAGACCACAAATATGAGGGGCAAAATTTAAAGACCACCCCAAAAGAAGGGCAATCCGTGCAAAAAAATGGAAAAAATGGCACAAAAATGCAAATGACCCGGAAACGTGATAACCCACCGGCCCATCGACAGGGATACTTTTCTTCAACATTATTTTATTAATGCTTAGAAACAAGATTATTCCAAACTAGCAGGTCAGAAATGCCAGTAATATCATGGTATATAATTTACGGAAAAGGCTCAAATATGTTATCGAACTATCGAAAATGGTCATTTATGTCACTCATCAATAGCTTGGCTCATTTATGCCATCAAACTATCGAAAATAGCTCATTTATGCCACTTATTAATAGTTTGACTCATTTATGCCATTGACATTACCAAAATGACTTATCCATGCCATTTTCATTAACGCCTTTTTTATAATATCAGATATGACATGTGGCCTCCAATTAGAGGTCTACGTCGTTTAATTAAATCAACTCAATTTTAAATCCCAACTTAATAAAAAAATCCGACCTATACACCGGACCCACCCACAACCATCTAGTTGGAGGTCACGTATCATATCTGATATTGTAAATCGTCGTTAATGAAAACGGCATGAATGAGTCATTTTGGTAACGTCACTGTCATAAATGAGCCAAACTATTAATGAGTGACATAAATGAGTCATTTCCAATAGTTCGATGGCATAAATGAGCCAAACTATTGACGAGTGGCATAAATGAGCCATTTCCGATAGTTCGATGGCATATTTGAGACTTTTCCGTATAATTTATACACTTGGTGTGTTCCAAAGGAAATTTTAATTATTGCACACCATATAGTAAAAATAGAATGTAATAGACTTTTTGAACACCAATAAGAGCCTCTTCACAATATTTCATATGGACTATACAAAACAATATATGCCAGAACTGATCACCATAAATTAAACTGGCTAACACATCGTCAATGGCCAATTGTAGGAATTGCTTACCCCTCTATAATCTATACTTTTTTCCCTCTGAAAAAAACTGATATCACTTCATTTATATACGAGGACAAGGTGCTGTTCATGGAAATCCATCTGCACATATGAGATACATTCTATGTTATCCAAATAACAAAAAGGGCTAATATATGCAACCGTGATAAGATCCCAAAACCATAGTATTTTTAAGTAACCATTAAATACTTGGATAAAATATAACATCAAGGGAGTGTTCGGTAGGAAGGAAAATGTTTTCCTGAAATACTTTTTTGAAAGACGGAGTTTTTTGGTGTTTGGTGAGTAATTAGCAAAAATTATAGTCCCAAGAACATTTATATATAATCTAGCAAAACACTATACAACAACAACATACCCAGTGAGTCCCACAATGTGGGGTCTGAGGAGGGTAGATTGTACGCAGACCTTACCCCTACCTTAGGTAGGGAGGCTGTTTCCGGAAGACCCTCGGCTCAAGAAAAAGCATAGGAAAGGTTAGATGCGGGTAAACAATTCAAAACAATTATGAAAATGAAAACAACGAAAGTGAATAAGCCATGATAAACCATTCTGTGCAAACAGATACTCGCAGAATCAAGGGACAAGAAACTAAAGATCAATGCGACTACTAGCAAGAAAGGATAAACGCGACTAGCTACTAGCCTTCTACCCTGATCTGAGTCCTCCATCCCCTCCTATCTAAGGTCATGTCCTCAGTAAGCTGAAGATGCGCCATGTCCTGTCTAATTACCTCTCCTCAATACTTTTTCGGCCTAACTCTACCTCTTCTGAAACCATCCATAGCCAGCCGCTCGCACCTCCGCACAGGGGCATTTGTGTCTCTCCGCATCACATGCCCAAATGACAGATTTAGGATGGGGATGGTGAGGAGGGGGCAGGCAGGGGTGGGTTTGGAGGGTGCGAAGAAGTCAATCAGCAATTTGTTTTCTCACCAAAACATTTTGACCAACCAAACATGGCAAAATTGAAAAACAATCTCCATACCAAACACAGTCTGATACCATCAACTCCCATAAGAAAGATTTTGTCATGCAAGTAATATCAAACATTCAAAAATTGCAGAAACTCATATAATTCAATTTCATCAACCCATGCTTCACTGACCATCTGAATGAAATTTGCATGTTGCTAGTATAAGAAGAGAATTATCTGATTTATCTTGCAAATACATACTAAATAGCTAGGTAGCTAACTTTCAATAATTCATACTACACAGTACACACCCAGCCAATAGTAGCTACGGGTTTTGCTAAATCATTTTGCCGGGAAACTACTCAAGCAAATTTCAAAGATACATATAGGTATTAGCATGCCAGAACAAGTTACTAAAATGATACACCAAATTTGGTTTTACGATTCCAACAACTTAGCAGATACTCTGTTGTTCTCATTAATAAAGTGCACTTCATGAAGCCAAACTTTTCAAAGAGGAATTTGTAATTCAGCCGAAGTGATACCTTCTAGTTTGACATGCCTTTCCAGTTCCAAGATAAATTTGTATCTCCATAAGGCCTGCATAAAGGGGAGCTCAAATCAAAGTCCCGACTAAAGGCTGCACAACAATGATTTAATGGGATGTATAACCTCTTAGTATCAGTAACCAGAGCAAGGTTAACAACTCTGAGCACATTTTACAGAAAAATATACTAATTATTTGCAGTGAGGCAGATTTAAAACCATCTTGATGACATGGAAATGAAAAAACTAAAAGCTAGCAATATGTTTTTTTTTTTTTTTTTTTTTTGAGACTAAAAATCTAGCAATATGTTAAGTTGTCAGCCACTCAGCAAGCAATATTCTTTATTGAGCTGGGACTAGTAAATTGGCAGCCCCTCTCCAGCATACTGTAAATCTGTAATTGCTTGGTTCTTCACGGGCAACCAATAGTTACATATATGCAAAATTTTGTTTATTGTCACAGAAGGCAAATTTTAACGAACTTCAAGTTTTACCGATCATATCACTCAAATCAATAGTTTGTACTGAAAATCCTATAGAAGTATTCAGGTGGGTTACAGATAACGAAGCTGCCACAGAATTCAGATTGGATATGTGGTCTTGTTCTCTGCCAGACCTAGTTCATCACTCAAATAATTAGTATTTATACTTTGTGCAAATGCAATTGGCAACCCAATAAGGTTTTTGCAGCCACAGCAAATGACTCAAGTCCTAAGGCCGGGCATAATAGTAAAGAAATTTCAACTGGTCACAAAGACATGGGCAAACGTTTTGGCAAAAAATGGAAGCAAAAGACCTGCCCTTCCCTCCACCCCTACCCCCCAAAAAGAAAACCATCATGCAGCACATGAAGTACAATTGCTTAATCCATACTATGAAATCCCTACAGCTGAACTCCAGCTTTTTCAAAATTGTAATTATTAAATCAGGAGTTCCGAGCAGAAGTCAAGGCCTTAGAAAGGCTGTGAATCTGCATGAAGATCGTCCATGGAGAACTCATAATGAGGGTTGTTGAACCATATAATCTGCAATGGAAATTTGAACTGTCGGAAACATCTTCTAACCCTCTGAAAATGAACATCCATTTGCTTCAGTGGTGGACCAACCATTTTCCATAAAATGAGCTTGGGAAAAAAACATATCAGAAAGTATACCCACTTAAAAATTTCAGCACTGGTTGTAGACTTTCTATCATTCTATCATCAAAGTGTTGGTTCTGAACTTTGGTCATAATAATGAAACCCAATGCAAACACTCATCCCCCTGCCCCGACCTCAATTTTTTTTTTAAAGGTACCCCCACCTCGAATATACAATTATGATTCAAATTTTTGGGTAAAACCATGATATATCAGTCATAAGTACAAGGTAAGCCTTTTCCCTTTTTTTTTTTTTTCTTTTATGGATAACAAAATGTCATCTTGCCCTTCTGATATTATTGGCATAAGGGTGGCCGAGTAAGTTACCTATAACTTTATCTGAACATATAATATACAGAATAGAATCCTAAAAAAGAATTCATCTTTTTTTTCTAGATCAGGTAAAAGTATTTTCATTCATAAACATGGTCAAAACAGTCGTATACAAAGAGTATACCAAAATGTAAAGGATCTACAAAACGAAATGATTCTCTACAAACTCCACCCAATCGTCTATACAAGAGGGAACTTTCTCTGTACACCAAAAGAAAATAAGGGAACGGAGACTAGTCCTCAACTGAGAGAAGCTCGACTCCACTCCTTCAAAAGCTCTCCTATTTCTCTCTCTCTAAACAACCCACATTAAAGCAAGTGGGACCACGTTCCAAGCCTTTCGTCTTCTCCTCCTACTCCCGCTCTTCCAGCTAAACATCAATTCTTTCACAGTTGTTGGCATCACTCATGGAGTGCCAAACCACCTGAACATATCCCACCGTAACCTCATAGTCCACCAGCAATGTAGAAGAAGATGATCCACGTCCTCGTCCGCCTCTTTGCACATGTAACACCAACTGACACAAACATCCTTCCGCTTTCTAAGATTTTCCGTTGTCAGAATCACCCCTCTAACAGCTAGCCAAGTGAAGAAACACACCATCCTCGGCACTGTTGGAATCCATATAGCATTACATGCAAAAACATGCTCCTCCCTAACCAAAAGTTTCTCGTGGAAAGACTTCACGGAGAACAATCCATTGTTCACTAGACCCCACCGCCAAACATCAGGAAAATCAGACAAATTGACTTGCCTATGTAGTAAGGCTAGAAGTCTCTGCAACTCAGCCACTTCCCAATCAAGGAATTCCCTTCTACATCTCAAATCCCAAAAAGTCTCTCCGCCTTGTGTCCTCCTAATTTGTTGAATTGTCAAGTAACTCTGAAATTCATCTTTCAGAATTAAGTCCCCACACCATCAATATCCCCAAAACTTCATTATCCTCCCGTCTCCGACCTTGAATGAGATGTTTTCGAAGAAATCATCCCATCCCTTCAATATATTCCTCCACAAACCACAACCAAAAGGCAAAGTAATACCTCTAGTTCTCCACCCTCCTCCCGTAATCTCATATTAATCTGCTATCACCCCCCTCCACAACGCTTGTACCTCCACTGCGAATCTCCAAAGCCGTTTGCCCAGTAAGGGATTATTATACTTGATTTTAGTTCCAAGATTCTTTCCAAAAGGTGGGTGATGTTACAACTGGTTGTTGTTGAACATAATCTCTCTTTAACAGCTTGTTTGGATGGTTGTTACCTATTGTATTGTGTTGTTAGGTTAAAAACAATGTTTGTTTTGATTGTTACTTAAATTTTAATGTATCCTCTCGTTAAAGCCCATCGTTATGTAACGATAAAAAGTCCAATTTTATGTGACGACCGATTTGGTGTGATCGCATTATTACCTTTTTTCCTGATTTGTCTTTCCTTATTATCTATTAATCATAGTTTATCGTTTACTGTATCTTTTTATGATAGCTCTACACCGTACCTTGCTTTTCTTGTAGGTTTATCTTTCAAATTGCTGATGTTTAACATTATGTAATGACGGGAAACAATACAATATATCCAAATGTTGTATTCATCAAAACAATACAAGACAATACGATACAACACAATAAGATATAATACAATACATTATGAAACAATATGTAACAACCATCCAAACAAAGTGTAATCTTCTAGTAACTTAACAATCACTATTCTAAAATAATGTGTATGATTGGCTTTTCTTTGTTGCAATTAATATCCCAAGATCAATTTGATGAACGTTAAATTTGCTACTGGTTGTTAGTTAACTTAAAACACTAAATTCAAAGAGAACAATATATTTCAAATCTTTCCCTCTCAATCACTTTACATCCTTGGAACCTTCACGGAAACGTTTTTTCTCTAGCTAATTTATGCGTGCTCAACCCCCAGGAAGGTACCTCTATCGCATTTTCTGTAATATGCTTTCTTTTATAGTGTGTTAAAAAAAAGAATGGCATCTTTCTCTTTTGGAAACTATTTAGTAGTATCTCAATTTTACCCTTAGTGACATGACTTGGTGACATAACATGGTGGGATCCAACTGATATAAAAGTTTATTCTTTTATAAGGAGAGAGAAAATGAAAAGGCTTGTGGAAATCTCACCATCACTCATTTAAAAAGATAATTTTGATATTTTGCATATATTTGGCTAAGTTGTTAAAAAGTCTCTTTAATTTCTTAAACTTCAAGCCCAGTAAAACACTTACACATAAAATGGGATCGAGGAGTGATCAACTACTTTCTCCTGGGTTGATCAGGGAAAAACTACGAAATGTTACTGCAATTCTTCAACTAGTCTATGCTTCTTAGGGGAAGAAAAAGGATAATTTATAACTGTTTGTGATGCTAATAGAACCTTGCCTGCAAAAAAGTGGTTGAATTTATAACGAAGTTGTTCGTTTTTTTCTGGACCTATCTGTAAGTTTGGGGTGGACGGTCATATCTAGTAGAAAAAGGGTGAAAGACACCAGGAACTATACTAAGAGAAGCGCCTGCTGTGAGAAGTCAAAGAGGCATACGCTCCTAGAGGGACTGTTGGACTAGATTAGGTCAATGGGTCAATAGGATATTGTGTTTCTGCTTCCTCTATAATTACTTAGCTAATCTCAAATTCTCAATAGTAGGCTACGCTAATGTTCTTGCTAGTGAACGAAAGTCATCTCTCTCTCTCTCTCTCTCTCTCTCTCTCTCTCTCTATATATATATATATATATATATATATATATATATATATATATATATCTCCCCCCACTTAAACTCTCAAGAATAGAAACTGACAAATATTACCAAGAAAATTGCTTTTACTAGTATAACTGGCAACCAGTTTCTTGTTATTGTGCTTCAGATATATCTTAATGAAAAACAACATTCTCTGCAAATTTGCTTCGTAGATGGTCAAGAGGAAAACATAGAAATCTGTTTTTTCACATTTCCTGCAGGGAAGGGGCAGGGAAGAGGGGTAGGAAGGGTGCCTTCACTGTACAGCATGAAGCATATATGAATAAAGAACAGAATTTTGGCACATATATGAGGGTCTCATGAAGAATTAATTTGTATATTGGCCCGCATAAAGGTTTACCTTGGATTTTTCACATGAAGTAACAAGAAGACAAAAGCGAGGAACATAAATGAAGAACCAACAGCAACGTAGGACATCCCAAGGAAGTTATTCCGACCTCCCAGCCAGCTGGTTGTTGAAAGAACAAGTTTCTTCCTTCCACCGAAACTATACGTGTTGTAGTTGTTAACAAGATTCACCATAATTAAGTCATCTTCCTCTAAGTCCACTTCAATTCTTCCATATAACTTACGGAAGGTAGGAAGAGCAGCAGTACGCATCCATACAATGAGATCCTCCTGATCACTTAGCTGATTGGTTCCATCAATCCATTCCAAAGAGGAAATAAGATCCATGAAAAAGGAGACATTAGAGAAAAGAGTTAATAGAAGTCAAATCCATATACTTGAAAGAGAAGACAAGAGACACAATGTCAAGGTCATAATTTATGCTTAAATCATTGAAACTAATCCGTAACAAACAAAGTGCTAAAATTCCAATCCTTAAAAAAGGATTCAGAAATCAAAACAAAAAAAGTGATATAAAGACTCGGGTCATGACCGCAACATCTCAAGGACCACATCTAAGAATGAAACCTAGCAAGAACTTTCAAGTTCAGTGTTATTATTTTTGTACTGTAAATCAAGACACCGCATTAGACCAAACAGAGATGTGAAAATTTTACTAAGCAGCCTCACAACAAGTGGCCGGGAATCTAATATAGAGAGCATGAGAGCTTTCAATGATCAGTATTTGGTCTTAGTGGTGACTCATGTACACGTTCATCCAGGAAAATATTCAAATTTATCAAAAATGATTACTTATTTTCAATTTTTCAGTTTTTGTCCATCTTCTTTAGTCTAGGATTCAAGAAGAGATATCAACTCTAAAATGAAGTGCCGCTCCTTAATTTGTATGCCTTGATTTAACTTTCAATTTTATAAGCATTTTCATATGTTTCATTTAACAGTAAAGAATAATCAGAGTTGCTGCATCTGTCAAAGGCCTTACAGGAATGTTAGGGTCCAATGTTGCACCACCAATTAGAGACCCGCTCTGGAAATTGAACGGATAAACATTTTTCCCAAATTTGTGTTCACGATCACTCCTCCAAGCAATATTTTTCCTGTTGACTTTTATAGCATCTGCCCCACGGAAGAAGGAATATGTGTCGTTAAACAAGCTCCATGCAATCAAACCACAAGGAACAATTGGGAGACCATTGTTTTCTCCTTCGGGATTGCAGGAACTCGTATCATTGTATGTTAATCCGTGTAAAAGCTGTTTATCACTTCTGCTTTTGACGTACCTGGATTGAAAGGACCAAGCTAGGTCAGGAAAGAACAATTTGCGGTGATCGATAACAAAATGGACTTCAGACAGAGGAAAAAGTGATGATAGATGCAAACAACACTCCAACAACAACAATAGCAACAACAACAACATACCCAGTTGAATCCCACAGTGTGGGGTCTGGGGAGGGTTAAGTGTACGCAGACCTTACCCCGACCTTGGAAGGTAGGGAGGCTGTTTCCGAAAGACCCTCAGCTCAAAAGAAAACAAGGGAAAACAAGGGAAAAGAGTCAAATACAGACAAGCAAATCAAAGCAATGCGAAAATGAGAAATAACAAGAGCAAAGAAGTCATGAAAATGCAAACAACACTCCAAAAAAAAAAATGAGGAATAAAGAAGATACAGAAGAAACTAAATGGTACAACTAGTACATAATACGATAAGAATATGACATAACTGAGAAAAGCATCTATATTACATACATATAAAATAAAGAGAGAGAGAGAGGAACTTATAAATCTTGAGATAATCAACTAATTAAATGCCAGTATTTCCAATCTTTCATGATTACCAGCGAAAATTGGTACTTGAAAAAGAAAAATAAAACCAAGGAGTTATTACCTTCTGTGGTTCTGGTAATAGTTATCGAGTTGATAATAGATGTAAATTGGAGCTTTCATATTTTGGGGCACCTGCACAAAGACAATTTCAAACACAAAACAAATCAATGAAGAGGATAAAGAAAAAATTTCAACTAGAGATGATCGCTACAATCATGGAAATTCGATCACAAGTAAAAGCAAAAGGCAAAGTTTGGCCGTGTCTGCAGAAAAAAGATGGAATGATGCAGTATACTGCTGGATGAGCGATGAACAATATACAGATTGAATGGCACAATGTCAACAAGGAATAAGCTCTATCCCCAGCGATACAAGTGAGAAGAAAATTTTCTTTTAGTAGTTATCTTCTTTTTATAAGTAAATTTAGAAGAATTATTTGTGTGATGGACAAAACTCAGTTCAAGATTCAAAAGATGGTAGAAAACATAGTTTCACAAAGTTTTGAACTCTGTCCAAATGTATGTCAGAAGACCTGGTGAAATAACATTCCCAGATGCATAAGATAGGTTACCTGACGTTAACAATGCAAGAGCTGGCTCCCTTAGATTTTAATAAGGTAACTGAAGTTCCATTTAATCTAATTTGTTTTAAAATTTTCATAATACATATGATGCAAGCATGCACTGACATGTGAATGTATGATAACATAAAACATATATGTTATTTGTAAAAGTAACTTTTTTCTAATTCAAAATTTCTTATGGAAATGTAAGCTTACATTGAAGATCTAGCGCAACTGATTAAGATCACCACCACAGTGCTATTTTAGGTCAAATATGATTTTCCAGCAGTTTTCTGGATATTTTATTACCGAAGACTTTCTACAATTTGAAACCAGTGGTTCCCTGTTTCATTGAAAGAAATTACAAGAGTTTGGCTTATATATTTCAATTAGAGGAAAAGGACATCCAACTCTTCCTTGTTCAACAAAGAACTTCCATAAATTATACAGTTTCTTCTTTTATTTTCTTGTGGTATGTAAAGCTCTTTCAAAAGGAAAAGAAAAAAGAAAGAACATTTTTTAAATACGCACTTTATCATCATACATCAGCTAAGAATGCTGCTATTGATGCTTTTTAATAACTTTGTGTTTATCTGTCACATAACCTGATTGCCTATACAATAATATGTTATTATTTAATAAATGACAATATACTGTATTTGCATAGAGTTGTCACATATTTTCTTACTTTTTAATCCACAAATCAATAGTTTGTACTGCACAACTTAAAAAAAATATGATCTCAACCCTACCATAAGAAACCTCTGATATTACCTTCCATGATTCTTATTTTAATTTTTAAGCATACGTGTGTGTGTATAAAACAAATATATAAGGTTAGCATTGTTTGTTTTCTTATAATTAGTTTAATTATCACACAAAACTCATAAGAAGATGTTTATTAGTTTTATATTATATTTTGACAAAGTTTTTCATGGGTTTTGCCGATGGGCTCAATTAGGCTGGTCAAAATGGACTGAGTTAATAAATGAGCGGGTCATTAACCTGCTCAAACTTGAGGGGGAGGATCATATTACTTTTGCCACCTACATATACACACACACATATGTTCTTTGTACAGAATCTATGGGTAATTCTGTAATGATTTCTCAATACTACTATTATTTGACAAATACCAGATAGACTGGTACCAGTTAGATGAAATATCACAGGTGAATCAGTTTGAACAGGGGTTGTATAAGATTGTCTCAAGAAATATTATCCCCTTTAACATTTAGAAAATTCATATCAGAATTGATTTCCTATACACAGAATTAGAAGCCAGCAGATTACTAATGCTGTCTCAATAGCCAAATGAAAGACTGTGTGCTATGTTAAACGAAGGGAAACAGGGGTTGATACATAAACAGAATATCAAATACTCTTATTGAGGAACCAAAATTTTCCTTTTCCTTTAGAAAGAAAGAAGGGAAAAAATAATACTTCTCCACGCTTGTCATCCAGAATTTCCCAATAATAGTATTTCATACTATATAAGGTATTATAAGTAAATTATTATGATAAACTTTACTGATAACTTCATAAAAAGTAATACTAACCTGTCATTAACAATGTAAAAAAAAGTGGATATTAATTATAAAAAAAAAAAAAAAACTATGTAATAAAAAAATCATAATATCCATGTGTAAAACTTAAATCCAAAGCATATATCTACCGCAAGGGGCGGATGTAGCCTTTTGACCACAAATTCATCTGAACCCATAACGTTCGGTATGGAATATAAATATATATGTAAAAACATACTCGAAATCTCAACATATATTAGATTCGAATTCATAATTTTGATAATACAATGAGTTTAGTGCTGCGAATCTTGAAGTTGAACCCATTAAATTTAAATCCTAGATCGGCCTCTGCCTACCGCTCCCCTACGCAAAACAACCCTAACTTTTATCAGAGAAAATCACTAATGCAGGCAACAAGGAACATCACTGAAAACGCTAATACTAATCAAGACGAGAAAAAGTTCCCAGTCTATAATATCTCTTAGTGAGCAAAGTTTGATAGCTAATAAGTGCTTCCACCCTCTTCTCAACCCCAACAAGTTTAACTAATTCAGTGACTCTTTTTTTCTCACGCTGTCCCAGTTCTACAGGCACTGGAATTGTAGCCCTCCCTACCACTACCTCACCCGTAGACGTTCCTGGATCGTCATAGAAATATTCGCGAACCACCATCAACTTCAATTTCTGACCAATAGGATAGCTACTGAAACAGATCTCAATATCCTGATTCCACTCTGGCACTGGCTTTCCAATTTTCCTCCTTGTGCTGAACTCTCTCCCGCTCTCATCGCTCACGATCATGATATAAATCCCCTTCGAAGAATAGGGGAAAGTGTCGTTCAGTCAATTAATACATGAAGCTTCTTTGATTGAAACCTTAATCACATACTCTTCTTCCCAATTACTGTTGTCGCCGTCGTAGTAGATGTTATCGTTGTATCTTCTACGTATAGCTGTTATATCATCGTGATCGAATGTCCTTGGATGGTATAAACTTCCTCTTGAAAAATCCATGAAGGAATTATAATTAATCGAGAGGGGAGAAAAGAAAGAGATGGAGAGAGATTTCTTTAGGTATTTGGTCTATATATAGTATTGGACTTTTATAAAGGAAAGGTTTTAATAGTTAGACTACGAATCCAATTAAGGTAATAAGCCTGTATCTTAAAAATGAGTACACATCTCAGGATGTGGAGAGGGTTTACAACCAGGGGAACTGGAGAACCAATATATAATAAGAGGCATGCTTGAATGTGAACTCATAACCCATAATGAAACGTTACCTTTAAGTAACGTGTACAATTCTTGGAAACTGAGCTATCTTTGATGTAAGCAACTTTTTGGCTCTTGAAATTATCTGGCACACAATCTGTATCATATCTGTCAACAATCTCAACAACCTGCAAATGCTTTTCTGATCAACCTTTATGCCAAACCTATAGATCAGGAACGGAGGAACAACAGATTATGCAGACAATTAATAAATTCTCTAATCAACAGAAATGCAAAATCTTACACTTTCAGAAGCATAAAGACAGAGCAGTCCAATTGGAATAAAAACGACGCCAATCAAGAAAAACATTGAAATGACCTGTTAAGAGGATGTAGTCAGAGAAGTACAATGCCCTGTCGATTTAGAAAAGAAATGTGAATTTCAGATAAAGACTTCTTCTCAGTTAGTTACCCATGACGGTGTCAGTACAGGTTTACACGCTGGGAGATTTTGTTGTGTAAACTGATATACAGCTGCAAATGTGAGAAAGAAACATGCCAATATTTAGCCTCTACTTCTGTATTTTATAGGTTATGAAGCAGATAGAGCGCATTACACTCAGCTTGAGAGATAATCTTGAGAGAAATGAAGAAGATCAACCGGAAACTGCTGATAATAACAATTATAATATTAACAACAACAACAACTACAAAGACGAAATCAACTAGATGAGTATCAATCAATATAGAACAAAAGCTTAACTGAAATAATCATAACTTGATATTTTCATTAAAGATGCATCAGTTATCCCAATGTTACAATCACTTAACCAATTCTATTTCATAGAGAGATGGCATAATGAACTCCTCAAACTCACATATTCCCCTTATATGCTTAATTTAAAGAAACAGACATACCAAAACTCTAGTGACAACTGACAACGGCAATACCTTAAGTATGTGAAGTACAACTGAAATCTATGTTTCAAAGAAGGCTACTAGAGGGTGTTTGGATTGGCTTTTATTAAGTAGCTTATAAGCTAAAAGCTAAAAGCCATCCCCAACTTTTAACTTTTAGCTTATTTTCGTACTTTTTTGGCCTAAAAGTAAGTGCTTAAATCACTTCTCACATTTCCCAAACACCATAAAGAGTTTAAAAGCTATTTTGGCCAAAAAGCACTTAAAAAAAGCCAATCCAAACACCCTCTTACACTACTGAGGAAGCTTATTTAATCCCGTAAGTTGACCAAAAAACAGAATTTATAACCAACAGATAGACACACCAAACTCTTTACTTGGAAGAGGCCACTACATCTTGCATCATGGAAAATCACTCTCACGTGCTCGTATTCCGCTTACAAAAAACAATTACTCTGAGTTTATGTCTTTAACATTATTGTAAAAATCAAGCAAGTCCTCTGGTATAGACAATGAGCTTCAATTTTCTTCACCTAACTACTTATTAAATGTGTCCATACTAGTAACTGATTAATAGCTTTTCCTAAGGTCTCTACAAGAGTTGGATGAACTCCCATTTTAAAGGTCTTAATAGATACAAGAAGGATGGCATAAGATCACCACCCTAATTCAGATTGATCATATCCTCATAAGTCCTTCCCAGCTCATCTAAGGTTCGATCAATTCCAGAAATAATTAATAGCCATCCCAAACCACAACCCTAAACAATGCTGAGAATTAACATCTGTCAACACCACCCAAAGTACCATCAGCATAACATCAGCAACTCCCACAAAAGAGACATTTCAAGTATTGTGAAAACACAAGAAGTAATTTTCTCTAGTTTAACAATGGCAGTAGCAATTACTATTTTCTGATTATTTTCTTCAAATCTACTCGTTAAAGAACCTAGTACACTGAGAGAGAAAATTCTATCCATAAGAGCTTTTTCTTCTTCTTTGTTTTGTTGGTTTTATTTTATAATATTCATGATGGCAACTTATTCTGATCTATAATATCATCAAGCTCATATTTCATTGGCACTCTCCCCCACTCATAATGAATAAACTTGAGGACTTCCCCAGTTTTTTTCATTGCTGAGATCTTTACTGTTGCTTTTGAATACCTTTGAAAATTATAGTAGCTGCAAATTCTCTCAACTTGTGTTATATCATATTATCTGTTATATTAGTAGCAAAATTCTCTTTTCCATTATGGATAGCAATAGTTTGGCCGATCATTGTGGGTACTGGGTATAATGGTCGATGCCCGTCACCAAGTTATTATTAAATCTTTCTGCTCTTTGTTGTCATGTCTTACTTGAATCAAAGGAGCTTTCTTTCCTCAATAATCTTGATTAGTAATTTGACCTATCATATACCAATTCACTTAAACCCTTCAGCCAAACTCTTCGCAGAATTTAACAATCACAGAAAACCTGGCTCATGGGAATAACTGAATGGTTCTGCACTTTGAACTTACCATTATTCAAATGTCGCCGAACTGGACGGGAACGAGATTCTACAGATTGTGCACCATTTCCTGACAAAGTACTGGCTCCCTCCACATCCATTCGATCAAATTATAAAGGAGCGTCCAACCAATGATTGAAATGCCAGTAGATTCTTTACTCAAGAACCTGCAGCTGGGGCAAAAAATCTACACATAGTAAATTTTACATTCGAATTTCCACTAGGGTGTGTTTGGTATGGAGGAAAATATTTTCCAGAAAATGTTTATCAATTTTCCATGTTTGGTTGGTCAAAATTTTTAACATTTTCTTTAAGAAAACAAGTTCCTTAAAAATAAGTAAAATGACTTCCCTAGTGAAAGTCCTCCCGAGATAGGGGTAAGGTCTGCATACACACTACCCTCCCCAGACCTGGCACGTGGGATTATAGGGATTATACTGGGTAGATTGTTGTTGTTATTGACTTCCCTAGTGAAAGTAGGGACAAAAAGTTCCATAGTGGTATTCCACATTGATTGTCTCTTCCCACCCTACAACACATCCCACCCCCTCCCCCCATTAGCCCCACCACCCCCACACCCCTACCCCTACCCCTATCCCCACCCCCATCCTCCATAGTGTTTGCCTAGATTATATATAAATGTTTTTGCTTACATACCAAATGCCAGAAAATAAGAAACCCACTTATTTTCTAGGAAAACATTTTCCTTCATACCAAACACCCCCCTAATCTCGAGGCATCATTTGGCTGCTGAGAGAAATCCATAAAGGGTTTAAGTGAATTGAGCAAATTTACAAATCCAAACAAATATTAACTACACTAAAGAGTGAAAAAGTTGAATTCTAATAGTACCAGTTTCATAAAAAAAAAAAAAAAAAAAAGTGAAAAAGTTGAATTCTTGGAACTTGTCTGTTATACCCTTGGTGGGCAGAAAATAGAACTGTGATCCAAGCATTCAAACTGGGACTTCTAAATTTACCAAACAGCTAAATTCAAAAGAACAATTATATGATATTGAGCTACAAAATCAAGATTCTAGTTCAATTAAGGTCGCGCTAAAACATAGTAGGAAAATTTGAACATTGCAATTGAAAGGTGTTAAATTTCTTACCTGTGAACTAGGTATTTGGAAAATTGAACTAATACAATGTTTGAATAACTCTGAATTCAAATTTATATGGGGAAACATTAATCACATTAAAGAGTAAAAACGTTGAATTCGTTGGACCCATCTGTTCTATCCTTGGTGGGCAAATTGTGATCCAACCATTCAAGATGAAACTTCTTAAGTTTTACCAAAAAAACTAATTTCAAAAGATTAATCATATACTATTGAGCTAAGAAATCGTGATTCTAGTTCAATTAAGATCTCTCTAACACATAGTGGAAAAAAATTGAACATTGCAATCCAAACAAGGTGCTAAAATTCAAACAGCTAAATTCAAAAGATTAACCATATGATATTGTGCTACAAATTCAAGATTCTATTGGAAAAAATTGAACATTCCAATTTAAAAGACCTGCGAGCTCGGTATTTTGGAAAATTAAACTACTATAATGGTTGAATAACTCCTAATTCAAATTTATATAGGGAAAAATTAATCACATTGAAGACTTAAAAAAGTGGAACCCATTTGTTCTATTCTTAGTGGGTAGAAAATAAACTGTGATCCAAGAATTCAAGCTGGGACTTTTAATTTACCAAACAACTAATTTCAAAAGATTTAACATATGGTATTGAACTACAAATTCAAGATTCTAGTTCAGTTAAGATGGATACAAAACATGGTGGGGAAAAATTGAACATTGCAATTAAAACAAGGTGTTAAAATTCTTACCGGTGAACTTAGTACAAAAATTAATCACAATAGAAGTGTGATCCAATCATTCAAGCTGGGACTAAATTTACCAAAACAGCTAATTTAAAAATATCAACCATATGCTATTGAACTACAAAATCAAGATTCTAGTTCAATTAAGATCGCTACAAAATATAGTGGAAAGGAATGAAGGTATTAAAATTCTTACCTGAGAACAAAGGTATTTTGAAAAATTGAACTAGTAGTACAATGGTTGATAACTGCGATTTTTCGAATTTATAAGGGGAAAAAATTGGATGATTTTGAATAGAAGTTTAGTAGTAATTGAGGGAATGTGAGAGATTGCTTTTGACAAAAGAAAAGCACTGTGACAAAGGGGGGTAATACGCATTTATACGTTTCGACCAAAGAAGTGTTGTAAGTCTCCGATTCAAAGTCTTCCTTTCCCGTCCTATTGTTTCCAAAAGGAAAAGACATAAGGGTAAACAACACATTTCAACCATCATCTACCCTCTCCATTTTATATAAAAATATTACCAAATATTATACACATGGATAAATAATATCATAATGGTTCCTACATAAAAATTAAAATAAACTATTTGTTTAAAAAAACTGAAAAATAATATTTTTTGTAAAAAATATCAAAAATTATAGAAAATAAAAAAATAGTTTAAAAAATGGAAAAGTTATTTAAAAAAAATAATAAGAAGAAAACGGATTATTTAGTTTTCACATTTATTTTTTTTAAAATCAACTTTTTCATTTTTTAAATCTTTTTTTTTTCTGATTTTCTAAACTTTTTGATATTTTTTTACAAAAAATATTTTTTTTCATATTTTTTTTTAAAATGCTGATTTTTTTAAAAAAATAATGCAATTTTTTTATAAAAAAAATATTATTTTTTAACTTTCATGTAGGTGCCACCACAGCATTACTTATGCCATGTGTACAATTTTTTTGAGAAAATTTCAGCTTCACTTGTCTTTTGAAGAATGAGTACACAAATTTAGTTCAGGTTTATTTTGTAAACTAGATAGTGATAGTTTAGATAGTTTTCTCAATCTTATGATAGTTTAAGTATAAAATTCAAAAAAAATGATACTTAGAGTGTGTTTTTGACCCTTATCTCAAAAGAAAAAGTCATTTTTCCAAAACTTATTTTTTTCTTCCTACTCGGTGTCATATGATAATATTCGTGCTTTTCTCAAGAAAAATTATACCATTAAAATCAGATAAAATGCACTTATCAAATTCTCCCACACTTAAATCTTTACCCGATCTCGAGGAAACAGTTTAAAAGATTGACGCAAAAATAAATTTCGCTCCCTTTTTTTAATATTTTATTTTCACACATTAATAACTTTTCAAAAATTAAGGACATCACCTGACATTTCAAATTATTTTGGACATTTAAGAGCTTACTGTGTTTACACCTTCATTTTTACTCTCCAAATATTACTGCTAGAATTCTTTGTCGTTCACAAAAATAAGAATGTTAAAATCAATTATTTACAATAAATCATAGGCTTGCCCTTTTTGTCAATCTCCACTAAGATAGATAAATGCTGATTTCGAAATCTTTTAGGACTTTTATTGGCTTGTAATGTTAGCCTGCGGGCTGGTAGGATACAGGAATATCTTAGAGTAACTTGAGTTTGCTTGATTTTTTTTTTCTTTCTTTTTTTTAAAAGAATAACTTTGTGTAAAGGTCATAGTCGATCACGAGGGTTCCAATTGCCATCCATCCTTTTACTGCAAAAAAAAAAAGGAGTACACATAGATTCTTCTTGTTGCTATTTTTTTCTTTTTCAAATACACAAATATATGATTATTATTTTTTATATATTTTTTGCTTTTTTTTCTAGAGCTTCATAGGTACCCCAAATCTTTTCGCATCATATATCGTCCATTCTGTCATTCTACTTCTAAATTTTAATTCCAGCCAGGAAAAACAATGGAAGGAATGTGAAATATATCTCTCTCTCTCTCTTTTTTTCTTTTTCTTTTTTTCTTTTTTTGTATCATACAAAGTGGTGTTCGTAATGACGAGATATTTATATATATATTGGCTTTGGATTACGAGGTTTGAATGAAAATAAAGGATATTATAGTTGTTTACTTGGATAATCAATTAAAATTGTAAGTGAGGTATAGAATATGTGGCTATATCTTGTACTTATTTGATAAAGAGAAGAAATATATGAATATGCTATAAAGGAGCAATTGATGATCAATGGTTTGCTATGTACTCATGTATCTATTAATACATAAGTGGTATTTGTTTTAGGAAACGTAAGAATTAAGCACAATAAATGTAGATCAAATCTGATATATTGAGAGAGAGATTTGTATATTTTGCAATTATAAGAGTTTTTGGTAATGTAGAAGCCAACCCTCTAAAAGGAGGTCAATGCCCCTTATTTATAGTGCTGCCCCATGGGCTTCATACAACATAAAAAATAATAAAATAAAGAAAAAGTTCTGAGTTGGATTAGGTAGACCGTACGGTCTGACACCCGTACGATTGGCAGTTGAACACAGCAGGACGCCATCGACTCGTGGCAACCGCACAACGGATCTCCCGGACCACCGGCCACGGTCAAACGGACATACGGCCTCGAACAACCGGTCATGGAAGAACCGAACCAAATGACGCCCTTCCTTTGCTCCGGCCCAAGCTTTTCCCCGGTTCAGCGTATACTCGGTTTTTACCGTATACAGATAGTCCCCACACTTCCCGGATCGTAGATTTCTCAGAGTGACGGGGAGTGGATGAATCAAGAAATCGTCGACTCCGTTTGTCCGTAGTTATCTTCTCATTTTGGCGGTCACGTCTTCTTTCCATCGGCCACGTGTCATATCCCAGATGGTCCGCTCTGACAACCGCCGCACGCACGTCGTTTCAAGTCATTCCTCATTAATTATGGGACACGTGGCGCCTCCCGATTGGCCGGAAACCGTAACCGCCTAAATCCCATAACTATAAAACGCCCTCTAACCCTTTATTTTTTCACTTTCAACACCTTTCAACCCTTTTCCACTTTGCTTTCGATTTTTCACTTCATTTCTTCGTCTTCATCACATTTGTTCACCCTCTATACCAAGTATATTGCTGATTCATCGCTTACTCTACGTGAAAGGAAGCAACTTTGCTTTTCCCTTACACTAATCTGTTATTGTTTATTGTTGCTTCTCATTTTCTGACTTCCCCTATATTGTCTGTTCCCTTATTCCCCTTTATTTTCTTTAACTCCTCTTTCGAATACACTCAACTTCTCCTTTTCATATTTTCAAATGTCTGAAACCACTTCCCATGATATTCCCTCGGTTTCGTCTCAAGGAACCGAGGTTGCTTCCCCTTCTAAGGCAAAGGGCTCCTTCGATCCCACGGCCTCGGATATTATACCGGCCAAAACCAATTTCAACAAAGACTTAGAGGTCGAAAAACCTTCCTCCGTATCCGACAGAGGGTATGACGTGAGACGATACCCCTCCTCCATTATCGAGGATAGGCTTGACCTTGTCCGGTCCGACTGCGTATGAGACAATCTCCCGGTCCGGGTTTTTGCCCCTGGGCCCGATGAGTCAGTCACCGACCATCGGGAGGGTTTTTCGTATGTCTATACTTATCCCTTCACTCTCAAGCTCGATCCTCCTGTAGATCCGGTCATCTTGGACATGTGCCGAACCTACGACGTGACCTTGGCACAAATTGGTCCGATCGTTTGGAGGGTCGTAGCATGCCTCCGGTTGTTGGCCAACAATGCCGGGAAGGAGCTCACGCTGGCCCACCTGATACGCCTATACTCCCCGAAGTTGTTCCGGGGTGGCGTAATAAAACTAGCCAAGCGTAGCCGGAATCCGTTTTTCTCAAAAATGGACGAAGACAGAGACAGGGGCTGGCTGGAGTGATATGTCTGGGTGAGGACCGAGGACATCATTCCGGCCGATTACATGCCCTTCTCGGAGAAGTGGAACAACAAGCGTAAGTCTGAACCCTTAAGTGATTGCTTTTGTACGTTTCGTCAAAATTTGATCCCATTTTCTCACCGTTTTTCTTATTCATATCAGCCAATGGGTATATTCCTCCAGTCGTCCGGAACCTGAGCGAATGGGTCACTACACTTCTCAGCCAACATGTTCACGATAACCGGATGTGGGGCCACCTGTCACGTGGCCAATGGATCGCCCAGAACCATGGTAGTATTTTTGCTTCTTCCTGTGTTCACTGCACCTTCTACTATCCGTATTCATTGCGTCTTTTGACTTTCAGGTTTACCCAAAGGCTCAGTGGATCCCAGGCCAGAGTCGGCAGCCGAACCCATAACATCGACACCCGAGTTTGACTCGGCGGGTGCATCTCGTGCCCTTGCTGCTGCTGCCGCCAAGAGGAAAAGGCCCTCGGATAAAGGGAAAAAGTCGAAGAAGAGGGCAAGGAGCGTCACTCGGACCTTACGGGATGAAACAGAGGCCGACATTATTGTTCAGAGAGTCGATGTCGATGCTCCCGTGGCTCCTATCCCGGAGGAGGCTGTCGCCGTTCCACCTCTTCCTTCTGCGGGTGCAGGACTTTTAGTTCCGGTTTGTCACACAGGTGCAGAAGAAATTCTTTCCCCGGCTCCTCTAAGGTCGATTGATTTCGTCGACATTTCAGGTGAAACTTCTTCCGAGGAAACTCCCCTGCAAAGGACAAGAAGGCCCGGGGAGGCGGCCGCTGCTGAAGTCGGTCAAAGGACTGAGCCAGTCCCGGAGATCGAAGTCCCCATTGACGTTCATCTGACGCCCGAGCATGAGCCTGCTGCAACTACGGAGCCCCCGAGCTTTGCCGAAGATACTGAGGCTGCTCCAAGTTCCTCTACTCCGGCTCCGAGGCCTGACGAGTTTGACGATATGTTCTCGGGAATCCCTCCGGCTACCGACGAAGCTGCGGGATTCGGGCATCTCCCTATCCCTCGGGCCATAAGGTCAGCCAGCCGGTCCTCCGAATCTGGGGCCAGGGACAGCTTGGTGCGTATTTTTCCGGCCCAAAGCGTGGAGCCGAAGAGAACAAAATCGGTCGTGGTCACTGTCCCCGAGGACTGCAGCTTCCTTTCTCGCCCGGTGGGCATGGCAAGCTATCTGAGGCCTCTTGTCTCAGATTTGGACAAGCGTAAGATGACCGGGGTCTCTTGGCAATGCCTCATTAACGAAGGTATACATGCGGGCAACCGGGTAAGATTTTTAGCCGTCTCTGCACATCTTCACTGGCAATTTTAACCTTGTTTCGTTCAAGTTTTTAACTTGCTTTCTTTTGCAGAGTGTGGTGCTCATCAACGAAGCCTTCGTCCTCGCCCAGCAAGAGATGGACGATCTTAAGGACCAACTGGATGCCCAGGGCCGGGAAACGGAGAAATATCTGCACCTTCTTCAGGAAAAGGAGGAGGAGTTGAACCGAGCAGTCGCTCTTTCCAATCTTCAGCCCGAGCTTGACTCAGCGAAGGCCGAGAATCGTCAGCTGAGAAGTGAACTGGCCGCGATGGCCGAATACAATCGGAGCCTCGAAGCTGAGAAGATCGGCCTTAGCCGAGATAACGCTAAAATTTCCTCGAGGCTTAGCGAGCTTCAAACCACCTTCTCCCAACTCCGGGAGGAGCTGGATTTGGTGAAGTCGAATGCTGCGAGCTTGGCCGAGAGGAATCGGCTGCTCGAATATGAGAGTGCCCGATATCAAGAGCGTGCAAGGGTGTTCGAAGATAAAGCGGAGAGCAGGGCCCGGATGTGTGATTATCTGAAGAACGAGCTTAAGGAAACGGCCGATGCAAATGACACTCTCCAGGTCGAGCTTCTATCGGCCATCCAAATGCAGAATGTTCTTGGAGAGGCTCGGGATGCTCTAGCGGCGAAGTTAGCCCAGGCCGAGGATGATTTGGACGAAGCTTGAAAGAGCGTGGAAGCCGCCGAAGCTCAGGCTACTATTGTTGCTGAGTACGAGAAATGGAAATCTCGTAGGATCACTCTTGAGCAAGCCGAGCATGGCTTTACTGATCTTCCAGCCCTTATTTTCGAGGCTAAAAGGATCGAGGGAGAGGCTAAGGATGCTCTTGGTTTTGACTCCGATGACTCTGAGCGGACAATGTCCGAACGTTCTGGCTCCAGCCATTCCGGGTAGATTAGGGCCTGTACTTGGCTTTTATCTTTATTTTATTTTTTGCCTTTGTAGGACTTTAGTTTTTTGATGTAAAAAACACCCCTTGTATGAATGAAAAACGCATCTCTCTTGTTTCTTCGTTTGAATGTTCGCTATTATTTTTGCCCAAATTGTTGGTCCTTTTTAAGGACAGGCCGACTCGTAGTCATTTAGTTCACTGTGCCCGTAGGACTTACCTAATGCTTTGTGAATTCAGACGCCTCCGAATCACGATAGGCATTTCCTTAGGGCCGGTATTTTTCGGTAATATTTTAGGGCCGGTATTCCTTCGGGCACCCGAATCTCAGCCTTGGCTGAATTTTGACGTAATAGTCCCCGTTTGGGGAGGTTAAAATTTTTTGGCTCGGATCGTTGTGACCTCGTTGCCTTAGTCGAATTTCGACCATAGTGCCCGGTATAGGGTGTGTAAATGAAGTAGTGCCGAAATACGGCGGTTATCACCAGGGTAAAGTCTTTTAATAGGAAGATAACCGAGATATTGCTATCCAAACTTTCGATAATTTTGCATTGCAAAGTGTTTGTATACATGAGAATTTTGTTTCCTTCTGCTTTTGCCGTAGCAAGTACTAAATGGACACGATTCATTTTGATCGTTTGGTCCTTACACCGAAACCTATAGCAGAAGGTCCGGCCTTGCTTTTGCCGTAGCAAACACTCGTGGGACACGATTCATTTTGACTGTTTGGTCCTTACATCGGAACCTAACATTTTTGGCCCAGTGCTATTTGTTGAGGGCGGCCTCCGGAGTGGGTGTGATAGTCCCCTAGCTCTTGAACGAGCTGCAAGATCGGGTGAGTGCTATTAAGTCCCCATTCGTTGGGTGTGACCCCGAGAGTCCGGACGTTTGCCCTTTATATTTGTCAGGTAACACGTTGTACTTGTTGCCTCATTAAAAACCTTGTCGGAAAACCCATTTTGGGACAAAACCGTACTAAGGAAAAGAGTGCAACACGTGTTTTCAGATTTAGATTCTTTTCTTTGCCTGGTACCCGGCTTCCTGCAAAAAAGAAAGGTAAAAAATAGAGAAACATGGGGTATTTTTACCTCAGCAGTAGTATCTTTTAAGATGAGTCATGTTCCAGTTATTGTGCAGCCGCCCATCCATAGACTCCAGCTGGTACGATCCTTTACCCGTTACCTCGGTTATCCTGTAAGGTCCTTCCCAGTTTGGACCCAGTTTTCCTTCGTTGGGATTCTTGGTGTTCAAGGTAACTTTTCGGAGCACCAAGTCCCCTATTTAGAAATGACGAAAATTGGCTCTCCGATTGTAGTACCTTTCCACCCTCTGTTTCTGGGCTGCAATACGGACTAACGCGTTTTCGCGAAGCTCGTCTGTGAGGTCGAGTCTTACGGCCATGGCCTCCTCGTTTGACTCCTCGGTCGTATATCGGAACCGGAGGGTTGGTTCACCAACTTCTACGGGGATAAGAGCTTCAGCCCCGTAGACCAACGAGAAAGGAGTTTCCCCAGTGCTTGATTTCGATGTGGTTCTGTAAGCCTACAATACCTCCGGTAATATTTCTCTCCAATGTTGCTTTGATGCTTCAAGTCTTTTCCTCAGGTTTTGGATTATTGTCTTGTTCGTGGATTCCGCCTGTCCGTTTGCACATGGGTGATAGGGAGTTGATACAATTTTCTTGATCTTCAGCCCTTCAAGGAATTTGTTGACTTTTCCACCCACGAACTAGGGCCCGTTATCACAAGTTATCTCGGCGGGGATGCCGAAGCGACATATAATGTGATCCCATATGAAGTCAATGACCTCCTTTTCTCTGATTTTTTCAAAGGCTTGTGCTTTAACCCATTTGGAGAAATAATCAGTCATAAACAAAATAAAACGGGCTTTACCTGGTGCCCATGGCAATGGACCGACGATGTCCATTCCTTACTTCATGAAAGGCCAGGGTGACACCACCGAATGAAACAACTCCCCGGGCTGATGAATCATCGGAGCATGCCTCTGACACCCGTCGCATTTACGGACAAAATTCTTTGAGTCTTCCTCCATCCGGTTCCAATAATAATCGGCCCTAATAATCTTTCGGACCAAAGCATCAGCACAAGAGTGATTGTCGCAGGTTCCTTCGTGCACCTCTCTCATTACATACTCCGTCTCTCCGGGACCCAAACACTTGGCCAGGGGTCCGAAGAAAGACCGCCGATACAATTGGCCGTCTACTAGGCAGAAACGCGCCGCTTTGGTCCTTAATGACTGTGATTCTTTTGGGTCATTCGGGAGCTTCCCATCACGCAAGTAGTCAGTGTACTTGTTGCGCCAATCCCAAGTTAAGCCCATTGTGTTTACTTCGGCGTGTCCGCTTTCTATTGCCGTGTTTAACAAGTGCACCGTTGCCCCCGGGTTGATTTCCTCCCCTTCGACTGAGGATCCCAAATTTGCTAATGCATCGGCCTCACTGTTCTGCTCCCTCGGTATGTGTTGCATGGTACATTCTTTAAATCGATGTAGTATCACTTGGGTTTTTTCAAGGTATCTCTGCATCCGTTCGTCCTTGACCTCGAAGACGCCGTTCACCTGGTTTACGACCAAAAGCGAATCGCACTTTGCCTCGATTATTTCGGCCCCCATACTTCGGGCCAATTCCAAACCTGCAATCATAGCCTCATACTCAGCTTCATTGTTAGTCAATTTAGCAGTTCTAATGGATTGTCGAATGGCATCCCCGGCCGGGGTTCTAAGGAAGGTCCCTAGCCCGGAACCTTTGAGGTTCGAGGCCCCGTCCGTATGTAGAGACCAAATGCCCGAGGCCTTTCCCGAGGTCAGCAGAAGCTCTTTCTCTACCTCGGGGACCATAGCCGGGGTAAAATCTTCCACAAAGTCGGCCAAGATCTGGGATTTGATAGCAGTTCGAGGTTTGTACTCGATATCATTCCCGCTAATTTCTACATCCCATTTAGTTAATCTACCCGATAATTCCGGTTTATGCATGATGATTTTCAGAGGGTAAGTAGTTACTACATATATTGGATGGCATTGAAAGTAGGGCTTGAGCTTTCTGGAAGCGCTTACCAATGCCAATGCCAATTTTTCCAAATGGGGATAACGGGTCTCCGCATCCCCCAAAGTTCTACTTACGTAATAGATAGGGAATTGTGTACCTGATTCTTCTCGGACCAAAACGCTACTTACCGCTACTTCGGAGACAGCAAGGTAGAGAAAGAGCAGCTCGTCCGCTTTCGGTGTGTGCAGCAGCGGGGGGCTAGACAAGTACCTCTTCAATTCTTGCAAAGCTTCTTGGCACTCCGGTGTCCAAGCGAATTCGTTCTTCTTCCTTAGTAAGGAGAAGAAATGGTGACTCTTGTCCGAAGACCTCGATATGAAGCGACTCAACGCCGCTATCCTTCCGGTGAGCCTCTGTACCCCTTTGACCCTATTCACTACTTCGATATCCTCGATGGCCTTGATTTTGTCCGGGTTGATTTCAATACCCCGGTTAGACACCATGAAACCCAAAAATTTACCGGACTGGACACCGAAGGCGCATTTTTCCGGGTTAAGCTTCATGTTATACTTGCGGAGCACATCGAAGGTTTCTTGCAAATGCTTCAAATGGTCCTCTGTTTCCAGGGACTTAACAACCATATCGTCAATATAAACTTCTATTGTTTTTCCTATTTGTTCTTCGAACATCCCATTAACTAGGCGTTGGTAAGTTGCACCGGCATTTTTTAGGCCAAAAGGCATTACATTATAACAGTAAGTCTCGTACCGGGTAATGAAGGATGTTTTCTCTTGATCCTCCGGGTGCATCCGGTGCATCCGAATTTGGTTATACCCGGAGTAAGCATCGAGAAAACTTAACATCTCATGCCCGGCCGTAGCATCGATCATTCTGTCGATGTGAGGCAATGGAAATGAATCCTGCGGGCATGCTTTATTTAAATCCTTGTAATCAACACACATTCGAAATTTATTACCTTTCTTGGGCACCACTACCACATTAGCAAGCCAATCCGGGTACTTTACCTCCCTAATAGAACCTATTTTAAAAATCTTTGTTACCTCGTCTTTTACGAAGGCGTGTTTTGCTTCCTCCATGGGCCTTCTTTTCTGCTTCACCGGGGAAAAATTCCCATCCAAGCTGAGCTTGTGAGTTGCTACTTCCGGTGATATACCTGTCATATCGATATGGGACCATGCGAAGCAATCTGCGTTAGCTCGAAGAAATTCAATTAGCTTGCTCCTGAGCTTCGGGTTAAGCCCCGTGCCCAGGTATACCTTTCTGTCCGGTAGGTACTCAAATAGGATGATCTGCTCCAGCTCTTCTACAGTTGACTTGGTTGCATCCGAGTCATCCGGCATGACGAACGATCTGGGTACCTCGAAATCATCCTCTTCATGACCCGGACCCGACTCGGTGTGCTTTGATTACTATTTGGTGTCCTCTCCTCCGGTTACATCTCCTTCCTTCTGAACTGATTCTTTGGGCCGAGGTGCTGCTTCCTTTACTGCGAACATCTCCCTTGCAGCGGGCTGTTCACCTCGGATGGTTTTTATCCCTTCCGGGGTGGGGAACTTCAGCAGCTGATGCAGTGTTAAGGGCACGGCCCTCATGCTATGTATCCAGGGTCTGCCCAGTAATGCGTTATACTTCATGTCCCCTTCGATCACGTAGAACACCGTTTGTTGAATGGTGCCATCGACGTTCACAAGCAATGAGATCTCCCCCTTTATGGTTTCGCTCGCCATGTTGAACCCGCTGAGTACCCGCGCTATCGGTACGATCTGATCGAGCAGCCCTAGCTGTTCGACCACTCTCCACCGGATGATGTTGGCCGAGCTACCTGGGTCAATCAAAATACGTTTAACCTTAGTTTTAAAGATAAGTACAGAAATTACCAATGCATCATTGTACGGTTGAATGATGCCCTCTGCGTCCTCGTTGCTGAAGGAGATAGAACCCTCGGGTAAATGATCTCGGATGCGCTTTTCACGAACAATAGAATCCTTGGCCCGTTTCATTACCGGCCCCCGAGGGGCATCGATACCCCCAACTATCATGTTGATTGTATGCTGGGGTTATACCGGCTCGGCCCTTCGATGATCCTCCCTTTTCTTGTAGTGACTTTTGGCTCGTTCACTCAGCAGCTCTCGGAGATGACCATTCTTCAGTAACCGGGCTACCTCCTCTCTCAACTGGCGACAATCCTCGGTTCTGTGACCATGGGTTCCATGGTATTCACACACCATGCTCGGGTCCCGTTGGCCCGGATTCGACCTTAGAGGTCTCGACCATCTTACATCCGGGACAAGACCGATGGCCGAGATGAGACCCGAGGTACTGACGTTGAAGTTTTACTCCGATATGTTTGGCGAGTCTTTGTTGCCGGCAGAGCTTCCGGCATCGCTCCTGAATGAGAGACCCCGGTTGTTCGATGGGCGCTCGACCCGTTTACTACCCCGACCGGAGAAACGACTTGGGCTCACCCTTGATTTTTCCGACCTGAAACTTTGTTTTTCCGAATGGGAGTATGGCCGATACCTTTCCTTCAACGATTCGACCTTTGTTTCGTAACCCTTCCTTGGTCTCTCAAAACTTTTATTCACATTTATTGGCCCCGGGGGGAGCTCGAATTGATCATCCTCCACCCGAATTTTCGACTCGTATCGGTTATGGACATCAGCCCATGTCACAGCCTCGTATGCCAGCAGGCTTTCTTTCAATTTGAACGAAGCTGTTAAACTTTGAACATTGAGCCCCTTTGTGAAAGCTTGTGCGACCCATTCTTCTGGTACCGGGGGGAGTTCCATCCGTTCCCTTTGAAATCGGTTGACGAACTCACGCAGTAACTCATCGTCTCTTTGGAATATACGGAAAATATCGGCCTTACGGGCCTGCACCTTTTTGGCACCGGCGTGAACTTTGATGAAGGCATCAGCGAGCATTTCGAAAGAAGCGATCGAATGTTCGGGCAGATAGTCGTACCATGTCAATGCTCCTTTTGACAAGGTTTCCCCGAACGTTTTCAGTAATACCGATTCAATTTCGTCCTCCTCCATATCATTGCCTTTTATGGCGTATGTATATGAGGTCACGTGTTTGTGCGGGTCCGTTGTGCAGTCATATTTCTGGATATCCGGCATTTTAAACCTCTTCGGGATTAATTTCGGGGCCGCACTCGGAGGAAAAGGCCTTTGGATGTACCTCTTCGAATCCGGGCCCTTCAGTAAAGGTGGAGCCCCCGGTATTTGATCTACCCGAGAGTTGTATGTTTCGACCCTCTTTTCGGTCGAGTCTACCCGCTTTGCCAAAGTCTCGAGCATTTTCAGAACCTCGGTGGAAGAGCCAGCTCCGGATCCATTGCTCTCGATAACGCGTGCCTCCTCCCTTCTGGGTTCAGCAACACCGCTCGTTTTTTCCAGGGTCGCTGTATCCCCTCCGTTTTGCAACTGGTCTATTGCAATTTCCTGTTCGACAATCGCCGCTCTCTGCTCCTGCAACATTTCAAAAATTAAACGTAAGTCAATATTATCATTAGGTGTTCCCGGTTCTTTCCGGTCCTGTGCTTGGGACAAAGTAACCGAATTGTCGGTATTTAGAGGATCAGTTGCCGGTAAGGTGGGGATCAGTTGCCGGTAAGGTGGCATTCTCCTGGTCCACGGTATTTTTCCGGTTGAGGCCCTCCCTCGAATTAACGAGGTTAGGATCAGCGGGGTTTGGTGGTCCTCGTGGACCGCTTTCTTCGTTTTCGGCCACGATTTTCTTTGTTGTTGACGTGACCAGATTGCCCACTGTCAACCGTTTAGTCGGTGTTTTCAGACACGAACAGAAGGTATTTTTGATTTAGACGGGTAAGGTAGAGATCAAGATAAAAGACCACTATAATCCTAGCCCCACGGTGGGCGCCAAACTGTTTACCCCGAATTTGGATAATCAATTAAAATTGTAAGTGAGGTATAGGATATGTGGCTATATCTTGTGCTTATTTGATAAAGAGAAGAAATATATGAATATGCTATAAAGGAGCAATTGATGATCAATGGTTTGCTATGTACTCGTGTATCTATTAATACATAAACGGTATTTGATTTAGGAAACTTAAGAATTAAGCACAATAAATGTGGATCAAATCTGATATATTGAGATAGAGATTTGTATATTTTGCTATTACAAGAGTTTTTGGTAATGTAGAAGCCAACCCTCTAAAAGGAGGCCAATGCCCCTTATTTATAGTGCTGCCCCATGGGCTTCATACAACATAAAAAATAATAAAATAAAGAAAAAGTTCTGAGTTGGATTAGGTAGACCGTACAGTCTGACACCCGGACGATTGGCAGTTGAACACAGCAGGACGCCATCGACGCGTGGCAACCGCGCAACGGATCTCCCGGACCACCGGCCACAGTCAAACGGACATACGGCCTCGAACAACTGGTTATGGAAGAACCAGACCAAATGACGCCCTTCCTTTGCTCCGGCCCAAGCTTTTCCCCCGTTCAGCGTATACCCGGTTTTTACCATATACAATAGCACAAAAAATGGACACTGTGGATATTATTCATTTGGTGGGTATAACAAAGGCTCAATCGATCCAAAAACAGCCTAATTCATTTCCCAAAATCAACATTTTTCTAGGATTTCGCCTCGACCAACAATAGGGACAAGTTCTAGTTATTTGTTGTCTTGATTCTCATATGTCTTAATTTTCCAAATGTCAAAGATTCATTTCTGCAGAATATTTGCATTTGCAAATATAGAGGCATAAAAGTAGAAGTCTGCAAAACTCCAATAAAATTAGAATGTTCACATTGTGTTTGTCCAAAACTTATGATAGTTATTCATGTGCAAGTATTTTGTAAAGTACTTTTCATATAGAACTTCTTTTCTTTTTTTTTTTTTTTTCAAACAAAGACAACAATGCAAGAAAAAAATATAAAGACAATTTTTTTTGCATCTGCGCTATTAAGTTTTGCATTATCTTATTTGAAAGCTGAAGACACAAACTGAGTACTTTTGCATCTGCACAATGAACAATGCTAAAGATGGAAGAAAAAATTACCAAGTGCAGATGGATTAAAGTTTTTTTTATTATCACCTTGGAAAACGGAACACAAACATAAAGTTTTTTTTTTTTCTGCACATTGTGTGATGCATCATCTGGAGATGGACAAAACATTATATTACATTTAAAACTTACATAAAAACATAGCTTTTGATAGTAAGAACAAACAGATGAGATTGTAACTTATTAAATGCCAAAACATTCCAATTAGATTGTCTAAAATAACTGCATGATATGTAAAGTTTTTTTTTTCTTTTCATTCCAACAGTTGAAAGCCAACGACAAATCAAGCTTTGGACAATAAGAAAAAGCAGTTGAGCTTTTAACATACTGGAAAAAAAAACAACAGAATGCCTAAAACTTTTACACGCGTCACTATTGTCATAAGAGTCTGGCATTATATAATGAAAACAATAGGTAGGACCTCCTACCTTAAAGCAGCGTCATCATTTTTTTAGGCTATTTACAAGCTGCATAACAAAAAGGGCAGATACCTCACCTAACGCATGCCAAAGTCTCGAGTCAAAGACTTTTGTAACCCCAAAATAAATTTTTGGAACTAAAATAATTCATTATAAAAAAAGAACGTAAATAGGCTCCATGCACAGATTATGTGCGTAAAAGGATCAAAGTGTAGTTTTACACCAAAGTTCCTTTTACGCACAGAATATGTGCGTAAAAGAGCCAAATACCCCACCTCAGCCTTTATTCTTTGGAAATCAAACTGAAAATTAAGTTTTTTTTCATACTTTGACTGAAAATTAGTCACGTTTCAAAGCAAAGGAATATAAATATTTTATATAGAACTTAAAATCTTTTTTAGCGTACAATAATGTCGATTCATTATATCAGGTATACCTAAATGTTTGGATCGTCATTTTAGGGGTTGTAAAGTGCTCCGAAGTAAGTTTGGAAACTTGTTATCTTTAAGTTTTTTTTGGTACTTTGACCGAAGATTAGTCACGTTTCAAAACGTCGGAATATAAATATTCTATATAGAACTTAATATTTTTTTTAGTGTACAATAATGTCGTCTCATTACATCAAATATACATATATGTTTGGATCATCGTTTTAGGGGTTGTAAAGTGCTCCGAAGTAAGTTTGGAAACTTGTTATCTTTAAGTTTAATTGTCATATTCTATAGGGTTTTAATTAATCTAGGACGTCGCATGAGTTATTAATAATCGACAATAAATACTAAAATAACTAATTATCATTAAAAAAAATAATACCCAAAAATATATATAATATTAACATAAAATGTACATTTTATTTACAAATACACAATCTCCTAACGCCTAAGGCCAACCCCACCACCCTCACTATCATCAGGATCCTCTCTCCTCCTCTTAATGACAGGATGATCTATGCCATGATCATCCTTTCTTCCCTTCTTCAGGCCCTTGGTGAAAATATGCTTCCTGTGGGAGACAGTGGTGGTCTCCACCTGAGTAGCCTCTGTAGCTGCCTCAGGAGATGACTCAATCGGAGGAGACTGGACCACAGAAACAGAAGAATGAACCTAAAATAACATATAAACAATTTAATGTTTCATAAACTAAACATGAAATAACATATAAACAATTATTTAATAAATTATTTCTTTGTAAAAATATAAACCTGTGTGTCGACAGCCTCCTGAGATGGCTGGTCAGAGGGCTCCTTAGCTGGCTCCTCAACTGTCTCCTGAGCGCTACCCAAAGCTGTAGCTGGAGGTGGAGACGGGTCAATCTGGACAGGCGGAGACGGGTCCACAGGCGCAGAAGAATGAACCTATAATACATGTAAATAATTTAGTTTAGATTAATAAAATAATTAATTAATACATTATTTTATTGTAAAAAAATAAACCTGTGTGTCGACGGGCTCCTGAGATGGCATGTGAGAGGGCTCCTGAGCGGCCCGCAGAGCTGGAGATGCAGATGGTGCCGTAGGCCCGGCTGTAGAACCAAGAAAGTAGTCATCGAAAATAATATCCAAGTCCTCATCTCCGCCTCCCATGTGTACATCACTAACTAGCACCTGCGGAAATGATGCCCAAGGATCATAATGTGGGAACATCTCTAGCGTATATCCAGGTCTCTGTGAAGTCGACGGCCTAGAAGAAGAAGGGGTATCTGTAGCCGACGGAGCCTAACGGGCTATATCGCCAGGCTCATCTACTAGACCTCTGCCAGCCCGACCACCTCCGCCAGCCAGATCACCTCCGCCAGCCCGACCACCTCTGCCAGCCCGACCATCTCCGCTAGCCAGATCACCTCTGCCAGCCCGACCACCTCTGCTAGCCCGCCCACCTCTAGCAGCCCTACCACCCTTAGGAACACCCTCTAGTACATCCTCATCGACACGATGCCACTCTTGTGCCTGTGTCATACCAGTGTCAGTAAGATGAACTATCCGTGCCGCATATGCCGCTATCCCGGGGTTGGTGGACTCCGTAAGGGGAATGCTCTCATGGCGTATCATCAGAGTCATCCGTAGCTGCATATATTTGTAAATTTTAAGAATTGAATAAATTCATAAATTAATACATAATAAGACGACGATTGAATAAACTTTCCAGCGCCTCGTACGCTCCTGAGAGTGATGCATATCCTCGGCCATCAGGACGCAGCGTCGAGGGGTTGGCAATCAAGGAGAGAGTGATATGCATGTACCAAGTCATGTACTCATGGACCGGAGTGTCATGTCCGACCGCCGCTAGAGTCGTCATCCTCGCGTTCTATGCATTGACTTCCTGGTGCATACGTGCCCGCCATGCCGCATTGTCGATCGAACGCTCGTCCCTGGTGTAGTGGTAGTGCTCCCAATGTGTAGCCGCGGGTATGTTCTGCACATGCCCAAACTGCTGTAATACACGGTCGGGTGCGTGATGCTCAACGATGTCCATATGGATCAATGGACACCGTGCAGTCCACATGTGCTCACCAGCCCTACAAAACGCCGGCAGCTGTCCCAAAATCTGATCATACGACGTCCATATGAAGCCTATAAGAGGATTTCAACTAGTTAACAATAAAAGACTAACAAAAATAACAAACTAATGTTAAATAAAAAAAACTTACTGCGGGTGCCGTCATGCGGTCTAACTGATCCCTAAACGGGAGAATGACATGGTGCGTCTCCACACCTCCGGTACGGCCTCGCGACCATCTCCGTGCGTATGGCATATCCTCAGCAACATAGTCATCGGGAGGGTGAGCAGTTATGGGCTGAAAAGGTCTCAACCTAGTCCACACCCATATCTGTCATAGTCATCAAAAAAATTATTTATCAGTCGTCGTTTCGAAAAAATATATTTAGTGTTTTATCTACACACACTTAAATATATTACCCGAAGAAGAGGGCTAAATGCAGCGACCTCAACCCTCTCGCCCATAGAGGCTCGATCAAATCCTCTGTACATGTAAGCCAGGATAGCGGCGCCCCAACTATAACATCCCAGCTGCTCTAGGTCCTTAATAAAGAGCAGATACCTAATGCTCATATCTGTACCCGACGTGTTTGGGAACATGATGCCCCCGAATATGATGAGAAGATATAAGCGAGCACGTTGGTCAACATTAGCCTGTAGCGTCGCCTCGCCAATCGGATGCTGTAGATCTACGAGGCGCAAGTGAGCATGGAGGCAGGACCGCAACAACCGACTCCATCCACACATATCCCCCTGCAGAGGCTCGAAACCAGTGAGCCTAGCCATCTCCTGGCGATACGGCAGCATCTCCGGAGGCTCCACTCTATATAATGCCTGTCCATCAATCTGTAGACCATAAATCACCTCGACATCCTGCAGAGTGATGGTAGCCTCGCCAATGCGAAGATGAAATGTATGGGTCTCCGGTCGCCAGCGCTCAATCATAGCTGTCACTAGAGCCCTATCGTGTACAAGCCGACCAACCTCGATGCACTGGTAGATACCGCCCCGACGTAGTATATCTATGACACGGGGATGTGGGGGAATAGCCTCTAGAATATCCCATGCTGACTCCCCCAAACGGGTACGAACCACTCTACTAGAGGATACCGGTGCATCCTATACATACTGGGACCTATGCTCATGCTGTAGATAAAGTACCTCTCTGTTGTCGAAGGGTCTCGGCTCCATAGTGGTGTCCTATCTATTTTAGGCATTTTAAATTAATCATTAATAAATGAAGTAAGGATTAAAGTGGTATATTTTTTACGCATTTTAAATTAATCATTATTTTTTAATTAATCTCTAATACGTAATATTAGTTATGTAATCTTTTACCGAGAAATTATACAAAGGATTGAATCCTAAACTAAGGATTTTCAATTTCTAATTAGTAAATAAAAAAATTAACAATTAAAGATATAAAGATTAATAATTAACAAATAAAAAAATTAACAATTAGCTAGCAAACAATTAGCATATAATTAATAAATAAACAATTAACTAACTAATCAAATAATAAAAAATTAATTAGCATATAATTATTAAATAAAGCGAGAAACTAACTAATCAAATAATTAACAAATAAACAATTGGCTTAACAAAAACTAAAAAAAAATAATTAGCTAGTCTAACAATTGAAATAACTAATCTAACAATTACCAAATACTAAATAAGCAACTAATAAACCATTAACAAATTAAAAACAGCTAAACAAAAAAACAATTAAAAAAATTTGAAAAAAGGGGCTAAAAACAGCCCTTTTGCGCACAAAAAAAGTGCGTAATTTTTTGTTTTGTCCATATTCACACAATAGTAATGCTTAGGTTAATAAATTAACAATTAACAACAAATGAAGAAAAAAAAAATGAAAAACGGGCTGAAAACAGCCTTTTTACGCACAAAAAAAGTGCGTAAAAGTATTTTTCGTCCACATAGTAATGCTTAGGTTAATAATGTAATAGAAAAATCGTAGTGAAATACCTAGATTGAAGCTTTGATTTTGAGTTTTTGAATTGAATTATATGCTGCTTTATTGCGAAAAAACTTATTCCTAGACTTCAATATACCACTTTTGGGTTGAAAATCAACAAGAAAATGATGTTTTTGATCGCGTGGGACCTCGGAAAGGGACCTTTAATGACTGATTTTTGTTTTATTTTTCGAATAAGGGGGGACCAGTGGGGAAGACGACGGGCCCGATATATTTGGCTCTTTTACGCACATATTCTGTGCGTAAAAGGAACTTTAGTGTAAAACTACACTTTAGTCCTTTTACGCACATAATCTGCGCGTGAAGTCTATTTACGTTTTTTTTTTTTATGAGTTATTTTGATTCCAAAAATTTATTTTGGGGTTATAAAAGTCTTGGGGCTCCAAAGTCTCTTCACCAAAAACGTAAGAACCATCATCCCAATACCGAAAGTACACAAACACTATACTCAAAAAACATCATATATAGTAGGGAATTTTACCACCTCCTGCCCTTAAATCGTTCATTCTCCTGAATGAACAATTCAAACTTTAGTGTTTGATCGTTCCGCAGCCATCAAGTTGGAAGAAGTCAAGTGTAGTGTCAAGGTCGCCAATTTCAGGACGTTGAGAAGGAACAGAGGGTCCTTCGCTGATTAAGTTAGAGGGACTGCCAACAGTAAATCCATGAAAGTCCGACATATCGAAAAATGGTGGATTGTTAAATGACGTCGGAATTTCAGTAGATTCATCTCCATTCTCTAAATTAAACACCGGCATAGGAGGGGTAGGGCCGTCGACGTACAAAATCCTTGAGGTTGATACAAACCTGTAGGTTCGTTGTGAAAGCTGCTAATACCTGGATCTGTAATAGAGAAAGGCTGAATATTGGATAAGTCAGAGTATCTTATCGCATTAGCAACATTTGTCATAAAAAAAACCCATCATGTTTATGGTCGGAGACGTATAGGCAAATTTATTTTCTAGAGTTCGACAAATAAAATTCTCACTAGTTCTTGTTTGTGCCAACTCTGTCATAAGTTGTACCATTGTTTCGCCTAACATTCCTTCCCTTGCCGCTTTCTCACTCATTTTAAACATATCCCATTTTTTGACATATCCTCTTGTTTCTGTAATATCTGGTGCAGACTCGCTAGCACGTTGGATGAGGCAGCTGAAGAGTTAATGGCAATTTCTACCGGCATCGGTTTCTCATCTGTGTCCCATTCTGTATTTTCTGAACTTGCTTGACTTTGTGTAGCTCGTTCCGGTCCTCGTGCAGGCTTTAATCCAGATAGGTAATGTTGATTAACAGAATAATTATTTGTGATTACTTCATAGTTACCCATTGCAACAGCAAACTTTTCAACCAAGCGAGTTGTGGTCGATGGAAAAAATAGAGAATGACAATCATCTGAATAGCTTACAAGAAAGAATTCCAGATTTTTCTTAGTCGGATAAATCAGCATTACCCTCTCTAGATTATAGTTTGATGTGTTCTGGTATGTCATTAAATCTGGAGCTCACAAATTTACCCTATGCTCTAGCAGTTTCTAACATAGACTAACCAGCTATGTTTAAAGAGGTCCTGTAATAACTCCTAGTTCCATCTGGGCATAGGACTTTGAAAGCTTCTTGTATAAACATTTCATCTCTCCCTTCAATTTTAATTTTGGTATCCTTATCATCAACATCCATCAATTCATAGATACCATTCAAAATATGAGAGTGAAAAGGGATTATCTTACCACCTACTTTCGAAGTTCTATGATCAGATTGATTGATATTCGCGTAGAATTCCAGAACGATTTCCGGAACAAAGTTCCCTTGATTTGGCACGAAGCTTTCCCAACCTAGAGATCGAACATTGTCTAAAATCTCCATTGCATAATCTCCATCAGATTGCAAGAAGTTCACCATACTCTCATGTGTTATTGTCCTTTTGCTCTCAGAAAGTCTCACTAGTGAAGGATTAGATAATGCTCTTATTGAGGAAATGCTTGTTGAGGATGCCATTTTTTTCCTGGTGTGCTAAAATACTTTTTTTTTTTTTTTTTGGTGCTCTTCTAGTAGAGATTCTGAAGAGGGGAACAGAGAAAATTAGGAGCAAGAAAAATGGTGGGTTTTGATAGTGAGTTTATTAAACTACTTATGATGGTATGTTGAAGAAAAATGGCGGTGGTAAAATGTGGATTTAAGGTTGTTGTATTTGAAGTTGTGGGAAAGTTGAATTTTGGAAATTAATTCTTAAGGTAACTTTCTGTAAATGGATACAGCTTTTGACTTCTTTGGAATCCAGACTTGGTAATAAACTTTGAGCCCGTTTGGATGGGCTTATAAGTTGGTTTTGACCAACTTATAAGCCCTTTTTAGCTTATTGTAGTGTTTGGCTAATGTTAAATTTAAGCCATAAAGTGCTTAAAGTTGTCCAAAAATGAAAAGTTAGGATTTCTAACTTTTTTTTTGGAAGGGCTTAAAGCCATTTTCGTTGACCATGGAAATTACTTTTATATCCCTTATATTTTATTTTAATTCCCAAAATACCCTCCTAGCAAGCCCTCAAATTCACGATCTGTTTTCATTTCATTCTCCAACAACGCAGCCTCTTCATCATCTTCTACAAGATAGCAGCCTCCACGATCTGTGTTCTTCATCTTCTACAAAACTCAAAACTTTCTTCACTCCCACACTCTCTTTCTCTCTCTAGAAATTTCCCCAAATCGTTGGGTTCTTAAAAAATGTAAAGTTGTAAAAATCAATGTTGAAAATAGCTTGAGTTCTTCAAGTTTCTACTGATCTAGGTATTCTTCTTCCTTATTCTTTGATTTTTCTCTACAAATTGTAATTTAGCTTTATTTCATCTTGCGTGTGGATTTTTTCTGCATACTTGTGTTTTTTCTACGCTGAATCTCTCAGTAGAATCATTGATGTTAAGCTCGTTGTTAATCACTGATTTTGTGTTTTGATTTTAGTATCTAAGTTCGCTGGTTTCGAAGAAATTGCTTCTTCACTGCTTCTTCTTTTGTTGGTTTTAAAGTGTTCCTTTTGGTCACTATTATAGAGAAGTTTGGTGTTTTGTCTGTTAAAGACACATTAGGAAAAATCCTAGTTATTGCTGAAATGGTATCACTAATGCTGTACCATTGTACCAATTTATCGGTGATTTATTTTAAAGGTTTTTAATTCAGAAAAATTTAAGTGAATACAGAGAAAAAGACCAATTCTAAATGGATTGCTTAAGAGGATGACACAGATAGCTCAACTGCCTTTTGGACTTAAGCTTATGTGGAGGTGCAGAATAATGACAGCTTAATTTGACTATTAGTTTGAAGCTTTATTGGTCTTTGAAGAATCAAGATGCATATGCAATCTTTAACACAAAATAGTAAGGTGATATTAACAGAGAAGTAGCACTAGTTTTAAACGCGATAATCCATGCTGCCAACATTATGATGTGGCAGAGTTCATGAACGTTTATTTCTCCTTTCTTCAAATTGTTTACATTCAATCATGCCGGAAACTAGTAAAGCACGAAGTAATGCTAAGTGGGATGATGATGCCAACATTAAATTTGTAGATTTGTGTGAAAATGAGATTAGACAAGGACGTAGACCACACACTCATTTAAATAGAGATGGATGGAATAATGTTGTTGAAGAATTCAACAAAGCCACGAGAAGAAACTATGATAAAAAACAAATGAAAAATCATTGGGATAACATGAAAAAAGATTGGATTCTTTTTAAGAAGTTGATGAGAGGGGAGACAGGTTTAGGATGGGATGCCACGAAAAATACAATTATGGCAGATGATGATTGGTGGGAGCGAAAAATTAAGGTACATCTCTCACATTTTTCTATATGTCTTTCTTTTTTTCTTTCATTGCTAAATTTCTTGGTTAGTTTAAAGTAGTTTTGATTTTTTTTTGTTACAGGAGGATGATTGATATAATAAGTTCAGGAAAATAGATCTTTCACTAATATGGTATCGCTATGATGCATTGTTTTCTGATATTGTTGCTACTGGAGAAAGAGCACGTGCAGCGAATCAAGAACAAATGTCTGGCATTCGAGTAGATCTTGATGAAGAAGGAACAAATAGTATTGGTGGCTATGACAAAGAACACTTTATCAATCCTAGTGATGAAGGGAATGATGAAAGTGATGATATACAGAATGTGGATTCTATTATGTTTCCTAAGCCGTCACTTAAAAGACGAGGTTCAATTGATGATACCGAAACTAGCAATCAAGTAAAAAAAAATAAGGCAAAATCTGGTGCGGCATCAACGAGAGAGGATATACACTCTCTAGTGGAGTTTATGTCTAGTAAAAGCACTGCTACATCCCCTTCGGTAGATGATCCCGTCATCGATAAGTGTATGAATATGTTGGCAAATTTTTCTGATATTCCTGCTGGGTGTGGAAAGTACAACTATGTTTGCAACATGTTTCTTAAGAAGGATGTACGTTAACTGTTTCTTAAGATGGAAACTGATGAAGCTCGGAAATCTTGGTTGGAGTATAACTATCAGTTACACCTTCAGAAAATGGGCTGATTGCGTTGCTATGGTTAAATGTTTTTATTGTTTAATGTTCAAACATTATGGTTGTGCGTGTAAACTTTACTTATTGCTTCTTGTTTAGACATTGCGGTTGTATCCCTAAATCTTATGGTTGTACGTCTAAACTTTATGTATTGTTAATGTTGTGTTGACGTTGTGGTTGTATCCTTAGACCTTATGGTTATTGTTGTTGTGTTGGCTTTAATGAATGTGGGAACTTTATGTATTGTTGTGGTTGTTTTTCTTTGATGGAATAGTAATTTGAGATGACTGCTGCTGCTGCGCGCTGCACCTGCGGCTGTGGCTGCGCGCTCCGCCTGCGGCTGCTGCCTGTGCGCTGCTGCTTGTGCGCTGCTGCCTGCGCGCTCCGCTTGCGCGCTGCTGCCTGCGCGCTCCGCCTGCGGCTGCTGCTTGCGCACTGCTGCCTGCGCGCTCCGCCTGCGGCTGCTGCCTGCACGCTGCGCCTGCAGTTGCTGCTGCTCGCTGCGCGTGCGGCTGAAACGATGGATATGAGTGCATTGAAACGATGGAGTTTCTAAAAAATCTTGAAATCGGGTTGTTGGAAAAAATTTCATTCTTTACTAACTTGAGTCATTTCTATTTCAGTTAAATGGAGAGTTGGGATATTAGCAATGTGGTATCTCCTCATTTAAGTGATTTATTAGATGACAAAGATCAAGAACTAGAAGAGATTCGGAGAGAGCAAGATGCGAAGGAGTGGATGGCTTTATGTCATATAACAGGTAAATACATTTTGATGTATTGTGAAAAATACCTATGCAAAGAACCTTGTCGTACATCAATGCGCTCTGGAAATGAGTTTATTCAAGAGATATTACGAGGAAATGAGACTCGTTGTTATGAAAATTTCCGACTGAAGAAGGCGGTGTTCATTGATCTATCCAATGACCTAACTGATAAATATGGGCTTAAACGCACTCGTGGAATGTCTATACATGAAATGTTAGGCATATTCTTGATGACTTGTGCACATGGAGTTGGAAATCGAATGATACAAGATATCTTTCAACATTCTGGAGAGACAGTTCATAGACACTTTCATAGTGTTTTAAAGGCCGTTTGTAAGCTTGCAAGAGATATCATTCAACCACATCCAAATTATAATGTTGGTTGCGATGCTCACAAGCCATGTAAACAAAGATATCTCCCTTTCTTTAAAGTAAGTAACCCGTTTATGATAATTTGTTATTCTGCATTGTATCTTTACTACCCTTATATAACAAAAGCTTTATGATAGTTTCTTGTCCCTTAGAATTCAACGAGAAAAAAATGGGTCCCAAGTTTCTTATTTTACATCCACTTCTTGTAGGACTGTATTGGAGCAATTGATGGCACACATGTTAAAGCTAGATTACCGCAAGGTCAAGAGATACCATATATTGGACGTAAAGGTTATCCGACTCAAAATATTCTCGCCGTTGTTGATTTTAATATGTGTTTTACATTTGCATGGGCTGGGTGGGAAGGAGCAGCTCACGATAGTCGTATATTTGCTGAGGCCCTTCGTAGAGAAGAGCTCAACTTTCCACATCCACGCGGAAACAAATATTATCTAGTTGATGCAGGATATTCACACATGAAAGGATACATGGCTCCGTACAAAGGAAATAATGTAAGATATCACCTAGCTGAATTTCGCCGCGGTGCAACTCGATAACTGCGAGAGCTAAGAGGACGCATTGAGAAATTTAACTATTTACATTCTTCTTGTAGAAATGTAGTAGAGCGCACATTTGGTGTTTGGAAAGCAAGATGGTCTATTTTGAGAGACATGCCATACTATCACATTGACACACAAAGGGACATCGTACTTGCTACTATGACCATTCACAATTATATTAGAAAGAAATGCAATGTGGATGATGCATTCCAAACAGCTGAGAATGAGAGTTATATTCCATCGGTTGATTCTAATGATATTGGCACAACTTCAAGAGCTAACAGTGTAGATGTCGAAGATGTAGGAGAACAAAATGATGTCTATTGGATGGGGTTTCGTGATATGATTGCTAGTGACATTTCTACTGCTTGATGCTTGTATTATATGAATATTTTCCACTTCTTGTATTTATAGTGGAGTGCTTTCGGTTGTATTAGCACTTTTCTTTTTTATTATTCCTAGACTTGGATTGAATGGTTATTGAAGTCAAATGTATAACTCAAAGAGAAAAAGAAAAGAAAATATTCAAATAAATATAAGATTAATCCAGGTTACATGAGAAATTATTTTCTTCTTTCCCAAAAAAAAAAAAGGAGAAAAAAATTCAAAAGTGTCAATTTGTAAAATCATTGTCTTTCGTACCTGCGCGAAGCGCGGGCAATTTCACTAGTAATGAAATAAATCAAGAAGATATTACTCCCTTCATTCCAAAATAAGTGTCTCTTTTAGCTCATGCACCCCCCTTAAGTAACATGTATTTATAAAAAATTAACTTAAATAAACATTTTATAGTAGAAGTGATTTTAAAATATAAATTACTTTTGATTTGAATCAACTTTAGAGTTTAAAAATCTTTGAAATCAACTTATTATGGTATTAACAGCTTTAAGGGTATTTCAGTCATTTTGACAGAAAATAAGTGTTTACAGCACTTATTTACCAAACACATCAACAACTTATTTTCAGCATAAGCACTTTTATCCAAACACTCAACTGCTTAATCATAAAAATAACTTTCAGCACTTAAAAGTTCTAAAAACACTTTACACATAAAAGTCACTTTTTTTAAGCCCATCCAAACGGGCTCTTTATTCCCACCAATTAATATGATTGACAGCCAAAAATTAAAGTTTTGTACTGTGTCTAGATTTATTGTTTTTATGATTATTTTTTTAAGTTTTAAAAGAGACAAGAAAAATTTCACCTATGTATTATATAATATTTGTATACTCGTAGCGAGAGAGGTACACAATATATGTAAACAACAAGAATAAATGAGTTTATATACTTTAATAAAAAGAGCGTCACTTTGTTTTTTTAACCACTTCATCTATTACTAGTGAGATTTATATTATTAATATAACTATAGACATAACATTTATAGATTTAAAAGTTGTTTTGTTATATAAATTAAACTACTAATAATTAAAAAAAAATTAAGAAGAAAGAGAAAGTTTAGTACTGAGTTTAATGTCGTCAGTTCGACTTATTAGGTATAATTTTTTTAAGCAAAAAGGACTGTTGAAACCCGTTGGTCAAATATCCCGGTGACATAAGGCTTCAATCAGTGACCATTTACCTTGAATTTTTCTCCCCGTTTATATGTTGTATAATGGCACCATATGGGGTAGCTTCTCTTACAATGTATGGTCTTGTCCAACGAGACTTGAACTTTCCCGGGAATAATCTCAACCGGTAATTGTACAACAAAAATTGATTTCCAACCTTGAACTCTTTATGGCGAATGAGCTTGTCATGCCATTTTTTTTTTGTCTTTTCTTTGTACAACTTTGCATTTTCATATGCTTCAAATCTAAACTTTTCCAATTCATCAAATTGCAATAAACGGTTGTTACCTGCATCTGGTAAATTCAGATTCAATGATTTTCTAGCCTAATATGCCTTGTATTCTAATTCTACAGGTAAATGACAAGCTTTTTCATGGGCTAGTTTATAAGGGAATGTGCCTATGGGTGTTTTAAAGCAGTTCTATATGCCCACAAAGCATCATCTAATTTCAAAGACGAATCTTTTCGAGAAGTGTTTTAAAGTAGTTCTATATGCCCACAAAGCCTCATCTAATTTCAAAGACGAATCTTTTCGAGAAGAACCAACAGTTTTTTCTAAAATTCGTTTCAATTCTCTATTGGATACTTCTAATTGTCCACTGGTTTGAGCATGCTATTGAGTTCCTGTTTTATGAGTAACTCCATATTTCAACAACAAACTAGTAAACTGTTTTTTCATAAAATGAGTTCCTTGATCACTCGTGGGATTCCAAATCTAGAAAATATATTTTTCTTAATAAAATCACAAAAAACACGAGTATCATTTTTTTTTTTTGTGGCTATTGCTTCTACCCATTTTGAGACATAATCAACAAAGACTAAAATATATTCACAACCATTTGAAGGTGGAAAAGGACCCATAAAATCAATTCGCTAAACATCAAAGATTTCACACACAAAGATAGTTAAGAGGCATCTTATCCCTTTTTGAAATGTTACAAGTTCTTTGGCATTTGTCGCAAGCCAAGACATAGTTTCTAGCATCTTTGAATAGAGTTGGCCAGAAAAAACCAACTTCAAGCACTTTAGCGGTTGTCCTTCTTCCTCCATAATGTCCTCCTGCAGCACTATCGTGGCAATGACTTAAGATGTTGTTCATTTATGTTTCTAGTACACATCTCCTGATTATTTCATCTGCACAAAATTTAAACAAGTAAGGTTCTTCCCAGTAATAATGTCTAGCCTCTTTTTAAAGCTTTTTTCTTTGTTCGTAAGAAAAATCTTTTAGGACCCATCCTCTAGCCAAATAATTGGCAATGTTAGCATACCAAGGTGGTTGATTTACAACTGCTGAGAGTGCATAGATATGCTCATTAGGAAATTCCTCCTTTATATCTGATGTCTCAGTAGGAGGATTTTTCAAATGTGACAAATGATAAGCTACCTGATTTTCTGATCCATTTCTATCTTTTATTTCAAGATCAAATTCTTGTAAAAAGGTATCCATCTTAACAATCGAGGTTTGGCATCCTTCTTTGTTAAGAGGTACTTTAAAGCTGTATGATCAGTGAATACACTTTAAAGCTGCATGATCAGTGAATACTATAACCTTCGTTTCTATCAAATAGGAATGAAATTTGTTAAATGAGAATACTACTGCCAGTAGTCCTTTATCAGTTGTGGCATAATTCCTTTGAGCTTCACTAAGCGTTCTACTGGCGTAGTAGATAGGCCTAAAAATCTTACCTCTCTTTTGTCCCAATATAGCTCCAACTGTTGTATCACTTGCATCACATATTAATTGAAATGGCTGACTCCAATAAGGAGAAACAACAATGGGGGCATTAGTTAGTTTTTCTTTGAGATTTCAAATGTTTTCCTGCAATCATCTGAAAATTCAAACTTCACATCTTTCATCAGTAGGTTAGTCAGAGGATTTGAAATTTTTGAAAAATCTTTTATAAACCTTCTGTAAAAACCAGCATGTCCTAAGAAACTTCTAATGCCTTTAATAGTAGTTGGGGGAGGTAGTCCTAATATAAGATCATTTTTTGCTTTATCGACTTCTATCTCTTTAGCATTGATTTTCTGACCTAAAACTATTCCCTTTGTTACCATGAAATGACACTTTTCCCTGTTAAGAACTATATTTGTCCCTTCACAGCTTTTAAGCACCAAAGTTAAATGATAGAGACAATCTTCAAATGTCTTACCAAAAAGCGTAAAATCATCCCTAAAAATTTCAAGAATCTTTTCAGTCATGTCTGAGAAAATAGCCGACATGCAACACTGAAATGTAGCAGGAGCATTACATAGTCCAAATGGCATTCTTCGGTAAGCGTACGTACCTTGGGAGCATGTGAATTTGGTCTTATCTTGATCCTCTAGAGCAATTGATATCTGATTATATCCTGAATATCCATCTAGAAAATAGTAAAAATCATGACCTGCCACTCTTTCAAGCAATTGATCAATAAAAGGCAATGGATAATAGTCTTTTCTTGTGGCTTCATTAAGTCATCTATAATCAATACAAACTCTCCATCATGTGACTGTTCTAGTAGGTATGAGTTCGTTATTTTCATTTTTTATTACAATCATACCTCCTTTCTTTGGCACTACCTGTATAGGACTTACTCAAGGGCTGTCAGATATTGGATAAATGATACATGCTGCTAAAAGTTTCACCACTTGTTAGGACCCAAATTACGGATCGTGCGGGTACCTACCTTATTGCTACCTGATAGGCGAACCCTTACCAACCAAACCCCTTCGTAAAGTTGTTTTGAAAGCAATGTAACCAACAATAGTTAGTAAAATAAACATTTCGAAGACATTCTTTAATTCTTTAAAAACACTTCAACTTTTCCAAGGAGCTAGTCTAGAACGGTACAAGAGCTTCTAAATTACAGAGGGATAACAAATAAAAGACACAACTTCCGCCTTCGGAATGAGATGTACAGAAGCTGTAGGAAGACATCCGCCGTTGCACTAATGAAACCTTCAAGCAATCACCTGAAACACATCTACACCCCGAAAGATGTAGCAAGAGTAGTATCAGTAGACCACACGTACTGGTAAGCATCATAGGTCGACTAAGATTATTTCACGCAACACGATATAAATTCAAATAGAATAGATAGAGTAACACCTCTTTATATCCTATTCTTAATTAAACCGTTTGATTTAACATGCTCCTAACTCGTTACCACGCTAAGAAATATTAGGAAGAATGGACCAACAGTCAACAGTGATCATCTTCCAGAAGGACTCCTAAGACAATTAAACCACATCAATTTGTACAGAACGGGACTTAACCTCCCTAACAACCGACACTCAGTGGACCCACTAATCCTTGCCTTTTCAACTTTTCCCTTAACATACTCGGAATTTAACTATTAGACTCGATCAACACATAACCGACAGAGGACACCAGACTCAAACCACTTATCAAGTATCAAGTAAGAACAAGTAAAGCAATGCAGTCAATGATAGCAAATCAATATACTCTCAAACACTTAGCCATGCTAATGGGGTCAAGTCAACTTATCTTCCTTTATTTATCAACGGACTATGAGGTTAATTGTAACCCCTCATCAACACTATCATGAGAAAGTCAATGCACTTACCAGGATAAATTGTGGCTATATGCCATAAGACCAAACTCTGCTCTGCCACATTACAATTATGAAAACACAAGTATAATGCAATCAATGTTACTATCGTATCCATACACACATGCTAAATGGTAATGTTTGCCCAATTAGTCATGACCTGCATGGGACCCATGGTGTCCACGTAACACTCGCTCCGAAACTGACCTCGGATCAGGAGCCCATAACTAGGCCACATTCTCACCTCCTGTAAAATGTGCCTTTTCATATTTATATTATCTTTATCATCACAATATATTTCCGTTCCACAATCAATTAAGGAATGTGAACAATCAATAAATCTATATCAGGGAACCTAAATCACCATGTCACAAGTCATACCGAGACTCAAGAAATCAACCTCCTAAAAATGTGGATGCTGAATGGGGACACATAAAATAGGACTAGATGTCATCACACGACACCCATGCCAGGACTCAGACTTGACTCGTCAATAACACAATTAAGGAAACACTCCGAATCAACAAGAAAGTAAATAATGACGATTTTCGTATGCTCAATACATAGAATAACGACAACATGAATACTCAATGAGGACACCTATAATTTAGCAACAGGTCGCCCCTACCCATGGTACAACAAGACTTTATTATGGCCAACTCGAGAATTGCATATGCCCCGCCTTCTGAATAGATCAATAAAAAACCCTATTCCCTACTTTGCTTCCCCTTTTTAGGCCTATCAACTACACATCTTGGTTTACGTATTCACTTAATGGCACGATACCCCAGAAATCAGCATTTATCTAAACCTAAGCAATATCCAAGGGAACTCCGTGTCCAAAGACCTAAATCATGCATTCTCCCATCAATTCTATTGCATATATACAATTTACTAATCAAAGTATAACTCAAGTAAATCATAACCTACCTTGTTGCCGAGTAGTTTTCACAAACGTTCATGGAATATCCACCCTCCCGTCTTTGAGTCGGAATTCGTGATAGAGAAATCTTTAAGGTAAATAACGTGAAGGATGTTTGAAGGGCTACTTTTACCTAGTCACCAAGTGTTTTACTTAGGGAATACCCTAATGATGGCTTAGCAGAGGAGTTTTGTGGACAAGAGGATCTAAAGCCCTAGATAAGGTCATTAAATACGGGTTCTGATTCACATACATCATTGCAGTGGACTAGCAGTCTGCTACAGTGGGCTCATTATGGCAGTCACCGATCCTCTATAGCGAAGACGTTTCCCCTGGGCCCACAACTCTTTAATTCTTATCTAATTCAACTGCGAGTAAATATTACACTTAAAACTCCCCCGTGGACCAATCTTATGATGATGCTCTTGGTCTTTATACGCGGGCTGCGGAAGGTCCAATAACGACCAGGCGATTAGTTACAATAGATATCAATTAAACATCTGTTCGTCCCCGGACGGTGTCGGGCGGTTTGGGGTTGCAAGGCTATATTATACAGGACGTTATGAATTTTAAGCACCTTATACCAAAATGCAATTTTTAAATCCTTAACGGGTTCACTTGCCACTGGGTATCTATACCTCGGCCATACGGAGCACGCATGGTTAGAACAGCCGTACTAACGAGGGGATGAGGCACCGAACTTTGAAAATATTAGTCCACAAAATCATAAAAATCGGGGGACCCAGGACTCATACCTGATTAGAATCTCTATGGTCGGAATGGTCGGGACCACGAGCCGTTGTCGCGATTCAAAAGTTGCAATAACACGTAGGACATTGTGGCGGTTTGCTTCCCCGCCACAGCGGTATCGCTGCAGCGGAACTACCCAGGCAGAATTAAAATGGAGGAGGTGATATTTCACCCTCCCATTTCATATCTCCCCCCTTTTCTGAAAACCTTTCCACTCCCCACGATTTCTCCCCTCATTCACTCCCTTAATCTCCTAATATTCCCCCTCTTCCCCTTTTTGGGTGGGAATAGCAAGGGTCAGATTTTTGGAGCAAAATCTTGCAATCTTTTGCCAACTCAATGTATGTACTCTCTTTACTTCTCTATTAGACTGTTAGACCCCATTATTTCTAAAATTTCCATGCTTAGGTTGCTAGGTAGTGTTGAAATGTTGGGATTTTGAAATAAGGGTTTTGATTCCTTGGGGAAAGGAGATTTCAAATTATGGCATGTTATTTTGTTGTTCAGAAACTCTTAGCATCGCTGATTACTTAAGATCTGCTTGAAAATGGGGGTAAAACCTTGTTGGGGTAGTGGGTGCAATTGGCAAGGGTATTTTTGATAATGCTTGGAATTTTAGGTCTAATTGTTGTTAAAAAGATGCTTCATGGGGGTGTAAACGACATGCATGCTAACATATTGCCCGATCCATGTCGAAATCTGTAGAAATTTGGCTGAAATTTTGGGCCACCATTTTTGTTGGGAAAAGGGCTTCTCATTGGGGAACCTAGTCTCCAAAACTTGTATGAAGTGGCCAAAGATAATGTTTTACAAACCCTAAAAGAGTATTGATAACATTCCAAAGTGGGAACAAATTATGGACAAAAATGCCCTGCGTGCAGCACATGCTGTAGCAAGTGCTACTCACAGGCACAACATGCTGCAGCAAGTGCTACTCGCAGATGCTTACTCGCAGATGCTGCAGCAAGTGCTGGTAGCATGTGCTGCCAGAAAGTGCTGATTGTTCTATTTTTGCTCTATTTTGCATTGTTTTGCTCTCCGGGCATCTTATCCTATAAAACGACATAAATACACAAAAAGTAACAACAAAAGTGCTTGAAGAGTCACAAAAGCTTAAGGAATTAGCATCGAATATCCCGTAATTTCACGACACATCAACACCCCCAACTTAAAGTCTTTGCTTGTCCTCAAGCAAATCAAAACCAAAATCTCAATGAGGATCCACTTTAAGCACAAAAACATGACTTTGATTGGTATAAATAATTAGGCTACAAGCATGTGAAACTTCAACCAAATAACTGCCTCATTTCAAAATACAATTTCAAGAACGCAATGGAGTTTCAAAATAATCAAGCGACAACACTCAAGCCTCAATAAGTGACTCAAAACCACTAGCTTACTAGATATGCTCATTTGACTCAACTTGGAATTTTTCAACATCACCAATCTATCGTAATCCATATGCCCTCACAAGAAAGGAAGTCCCAAAATTACTATATTCACAACAACAACACAAGGGACATATACACAAAGTCACTCACACTCAACAAAGAAATTCCAGTGTTAACAAATATCACACCATAAGCTTGCCCTTATTTTGAATCATCACTAACTCAAGAACATTCGGTTGGAGAACACATAGAGACTCTTTAAGCTTGTAATGTAGGCTTAGGGAAGGTAAGATAAGTATTTTGGATACAAGTGACTACACCCTCCTTGAACACTACACAAAACCTTTCGTCCACTTTCCTCCTCATTTCAAAACATCACTCCTTCCTTTGCATACTAGTTTCCCCAATTATTCCAATTTCTTTTTGTGCAAACATTTTCTTGATTTCTATTTTTTTTTCACAAAGATACATTTTTTTGCACAAAAAGTTTGCAACCTTTTTGTAATTTTCAAATTTTCTTCATTTCTTTTGACTTTTCCAAAACATCAATCTTCACCACTTCTCAAGCAACACTAACACCCCCAACTTCGGTTTTTGGCCTCAAATTCACAATTTAACGTTCAAGGAGGGAAAGGTTCAAAAGAGAGAGTTTCATCAAGAAAAGTAAAGGCTTGTAATGTGGCAATCAAAGAAAATGTCATAGGCTCAAATGAGGTTACTAGTGATATTATTTATGCAATGGCAGGGTAGAAAGGCTAAAGAGGCTTTTTCAAAAATCACAAAGATAGCCCAAGGTCATCTCTCCAACCAACATAATCAAAATTAGCATTGAAAGACTAACCGGACAAGTTCTAGATGATAAAAGTAAGCATAAGAATTATTCAACAAACACTCACCACACATGTCATATGAACTAATCAAGATGGAGCAATTTCACTTCCTAAGCAAGAACAACTAGAGCAATATCTCATAATCCAAAGTAAACCTAACTAGAAGGCAAAGAGTCACCAAATGAGCCAAAAAGTTGTCACAAAGGTCATTCTTTCCTATGCACCTTGCTTTTACCTTTCACAAAAAATTTGGAGGGTATTCGCATTTCAACATTTCACATGCAAGAGACTAACTCTATTAGTACCAAACAAGTCAAGAGTTTTCATATTTTTCCTCAAAGGAGCACCTACACCTAAACTACACAGACTAATGAAAGAAGCTAAGAAAGAAAATAAAATAATAAGAGTGACTAATCCACAACATGCCAAAAGAACGAAATATTCAGAAATTTGAGCAAGTTCCATTTGTAACGTTTATCCACAGCCACACCAACAGTCACAAAACAAACCCGGCAAGGGCACACAATATCCATGTATAAGACAAAATCCCGGCAAGGGCACAAATCAAGCATAACCAAAATTTAATGTGCTACCACATGCCACCCCAACTACAAACATTGCAGTGTCCTCACTGCACATAATCAAAACAAAACATAAAATAGTTTGAGGGCAATTGTTTTTTGTCAGCACCTGCGACTCGCAAGCATGACCTGCGATTCGCAGGTGATGTCACATGATTTTTTTTCTTTTACTGTCAGCACTTGCGAAACGCAGGCATGACCTGCGAATCGCTGGTGATGTCACCTGCATTTTTTTTTTAGCAGCAACTACTGGTTTGGGGCTTCTCTGAAAACCCGATCTACTCAAAACAACTCCAAAAATTCTAAAACTTTGTGGATTAGTCAAAAATAATCTACTAAGCTATTCTAAAAAAGAAATTTCAAAAACGACTTAAAATTTTTAAAACGATGGGTTGTCTCCCACCAAGCGCTTAAATTAACGTCGCGGCACGACGGTTACCTTTACCACTTTTCCCCCCATTTGGAAGATATGAATTTGCGCCCCAACTTTGAATCAAGATTCCGGTGATGCGTGTGAAGCGGTGGTAGGAAAGAAAAGAGGACAACTCTCGGGTATCGCATTTTGCACTTCTTGGCATGTAAGTGAGGCATGCCATTTTGTCTTCTTGGCATAGCAAACTTCAAAATGAAAATGCTTTCTCCTTCATCTCCAAAATTCTCCATAGGATCGGTTAATTCAATTTCCATATCATCAACCAAGCACAATGTTAAAAAAATGGTTGGAATGTGGTCCAATGCGCTTCAATTTCAAATTCACTTCATTTATGACATCGTCACCCAAAATGAACTAGAGTCTTCAAAAACCATTTCATGAACTTTTTTATGCAACTCTAGTATCATTTCTTCAATCTCGGCATCTTGCATTATTTTTGGATTGATCGGTTGGCAGTTCCTCATTAGCTCTTGAAAATCAATCTTGACCACCAAGTGTTTGAAGGGCTACTTTTACCTAGTCACCAAGTGTTTTACTTAGGAAATACCCTAATGATGGCTTAGCAGAGGAGTTTTGTGGACAAGAGGATCTAAAGCCCTAGATAAGGTCATTAAATACGGGTTCTGATTCACATACATCATTGCAGTGGACTAGCAGTCTGCTACAGTGGGCTCATTATGGCAGTCACCGATCCTCTATAGCGACGACGTTTCCCCTGGGCCCACAACTCTTTAATTCTTATCTAATTCAACTACGAGTAAATATTACACTTAAAACTCCCCCGTGGACCAATCTTATGATGATGCTCTTGGTCTTTATACGCGGGCTGCGGAAGGTCCAATAACGACCAGGCGATTAGTTACATTAGATATCAATTAAACATCTGTTCGTCCCCGGACAGTGTCGGGCGGTTTGGGGTTGCAAGGCTATATTATACAGGACGTTATGAATTTTAAGCACCTTATACCAAAATGCAATTTTTAAATCCTTAATCGGGTTCACTTGCCACTGGGTATCTATACCTCGGCCATACGGAACACGCATGGTTAGAACAGCCATACTAACGAGGGGATGAGGCACCGAACTTTGAAAATATTAGTCCACAAAATCATAAAAATCGGGGGACTCAGGACTCATACCTGATTAGAATCCCTATGGTCGGAATGGTCGGGACCATGAGCCGTTGTCGCGATTCAAAAGTTGCAATAACACGTAGGCCATTGTGGCGGTTTGCTTCCCCGCCACAGCGGTATCGCTGCAGCGGATCTAGGACTGCTGCAGCGGAACTACCCAGGCAGAATTAAAATAGAGGAGGTGATATTTCACCCTCCCATTTCATATCTCCCCCCTTTTCTGAAAACCTTTCCACTCCCCATGATTTCTCCCCTCATTCACTCCCTTAATCTCCTAATATTCCCCCTCTTCCCCTTTTTGGGTGGGAATAGCAAGGGTCAGATTTTTGGAGCAAAATCTTGCAATCTTTTGCCAACTCAATGTATGTACTCTCTTTACTTCTCTATTAGACTGTTAGACCCCATTATTTCTAAAATTTCCATGCTTAGGTTGCTAGGTAGTGTTGAAATGTTGGGATTTTGAAATAAGGGTTTTGATTCCTTGGGGAAAGGAGATTTCGAATTATGGCATGTTATTTTGTTGTTCAGAAACTCTTAGCATCGCTGATTACTTAAGATCTGCTTGAAAATGGGGGTAAAACCTTGTTGGGGTAGTGGGTGCAATTGGCAAGGGTAGTTTTGATAATGCTTGGAATTTTGGGTCTAATTGTTGTTAAAAAGATGCTTCATGGGGGTGTAAACGACATGCATGCTAACACATTGCCCGATCCATGTCGAAATCTGTAGAAATTTGGCTGAAATTTTGGGCCACCATTTTTGTTGGGAAAAGGGCTTCTCATTGGGGAAGATGGGTCCACTGCAGCGAGACCCCCTTCGTAGGCGCGGCCTCACTGCAACGGTTATACTACCACAGCAGCGAAGGCTGTTGGGGTAGTATCTAATTTCTGGTAGCTCCCTCACCCAGGCTGAGTTTTGTTTGGTCCTTTTTTGGGTTGTACATGTCTTATAGCTTAGCCGAGCTTGGTGTAACATTGAACTAACGCGGTCTCTTCTTATAGGGACAGTCTTACTAAGTCATGGCCGAACAACAACAACAAGCAGTTCCTATTTATGCTCGGTTCGTTAGCCTTCAGTTCCGAAGGCGCTATATGGAGCAGTAGATTAAGGGTTGTTACACGAGATGGGTTTTATTATGAACGGGGTGGACGAGCTTGACCCGGACTTCTACAACCGCTCATAGGAATTTGGGTGGAACAAGTTGGTTCGGGACCCCAACAATTGCAACTCCAACTGGGTCAGGGAGCTTTATGCCATGCTCCTCATTGTTGATTGGTCCTCTCCAGACCCGGAGATCACGATTCGGGGCGTTTAGGTGACGGTTAGGGTGGAGGTGATAAATGATGTTTATGGGTTGCCCAATCCTCTTCAGGATGAGATGATTGCTAGGGACCATAACGGTAATGGTCCTTGGCTGGTGAACATGCTAGTAAAGGAGAACAAGTGGCGTAAGGTCACTTGTGTTATTATCCGGACTGGGATCAAGAGCACCTACTTCACTGCCGATACGCGAAGGTGGCTGAACCTAGTTTCCTGGAGGGTTTGCCCTTCGAGTATCACTACTGATGTCACCTACTCCTGGGCCCCTGTGATTGCTTGAATCATGGATGGCGTGCCCATAAATATGGGAAAGCAGGTGATCGAGGAGTGAAGGAGTTTTATGGTTAAGGTCGGGCCGAGTCTGATGTTTCCCTCCGTTATTACGCTCTTGTGCCGGCAGGCAAATATGTCTGTAGAGCCTGCCGACTGGATAGTTAAATGAGATGTTTAGTTTGACCCGTTGAGGGTGAAGGGTTCACGGACTCGCAGAAAAAAGAGGTAGATAGACTCGGATGACGAGGAGAGTGAAGGTCAGGAGGGAGAAGGAGATGGCGCTGGCCCTTCACATCCCCAGGGCCCCTTGGAGCACATGGTGGCCGAGTTAGTGGCCATGATGAGTAGGATGGAGGGGTTTACACGACATTCCAATGAGATCGGTTCGTCTAGTGTCGCTGCTGGTGCTGATGCTGGCTATTTCACCCAAGATAGGGTGAAAAGGTATATGGAGGCATAGACCAAGATACGGGAGTCTGTGGACACCTTGCAGGATATGTATGGTTCTCTGGCCCAGGCCCATGTGGAGCCCTGGGAGGATTTCGACAAGTAGAAGAAGAAGAGGCAAGCTCAAAATAATTTTTTTGCGAAGATATGGAAGGGAATCAAGGGCATCCTGAAGACCTTGAACCCAAAGGGGAAGCTGCCTGAGGTGACCAAGCGAGATGCCAAGTGGTTCTCATTCCTGGGCGGGTCCGGGCTCAGGAGTAATGACTCTAGCAGTTCCAGTATCGGAGGTGATGGGGCGACCAGCAGAGGAGTGGTCTAGTGTCCTTTTCCCCCTCCCCTATTTAGCATGATTTCTCTTGCCTTTGTAGGGCTTTTGTTTTAAGACAATGGTTTATTTCATTTTGGTTGTTTCAGACTTTTTTTTTTCTGCATTTATTTTTGGATAACGATGTTTGGTACTTAATGGCCCTTGCATTCGTTGGGCTAGGTGCCTCTATAAATTTGTTGTGTTAGGAAATTTCTGATTTTTCTTCGAGTTTTGGATGAATTACACAAGTTGAGAAATTATGAAATAGGGAAATTTGGTCACTAGATTTTTTGACCGCTGTAGCGGTGTGTGTTTTCTACTATAGTGGATCCGTTATGGTTAGGAGGGCTTAGCATATATGGGGAATCCAAAATCGTAAAGGTCCGTTATGGCGAACCCGCTATGGCGGTGAATGAACTGCTGTGGTGAAGGTTTCTGGGCCAGTGAGCATTTTTCTACCACCCAACAGGGTAGTACAACACAGGGAACTCCTTTTAAACAACTGTAACACACACACACACACACATACTTCACAGATCATCGATAGAACGGCACCACCAGATACCAATTGGAATCGACCAGATACCGATTAGACTCGTCGAGATACCAATTGGATTCAACTTAGAGGTGAAACTGACTGAGATAAAATGATGAGAAAGAAAGAAAGGAAGTTTCCTAGATGCCCCATAGCCTCTCAAGGATGGGTACGGACGCCATCGTACCACTCCATGAGACTCTACTAGACTTTTCTCTTGTACTCGTGAGACCGGTAAACTAGGCTCTGACACCAACTGTCACGATCCAAATTACGGATCGTGCGGGCACCTACCTTATTGCTACCTGATAGGCGAACCCTTACCAACCAAACCCCCTTCGTAAAGTTGTTTTGAAAGTAATGTAACCAACAATAATAAGTTAAATAAACATTTCAAAGACATTTTTTAATTCTTTAAAAACACTTCAACTTTCCTAAGGATCTAGTCTAGAAGGGTACAAGAGCTTCTAAATTACAGAGGGATAACAAATAAAAGACACATCTTCCACCTTCGGTATGACATGTACAGAAGCTGTAGGAAGACATCCGCTGCTGCACTAATGAAACCTTCAAGCAAACACCTAAAACACATTTACACCCCGAAAGATGTAGCAACAGTAGTATCAGTACACCATACGACTGGTAAGCATCATAGGTCGACTAAGTTTAGTTCATGCAACACGATATAAAATCAAACAGAATAGACAGATGGGTTCAGTCGTAACACCTCTTTATATCCTACTCATAATTAAACCGTTTGACTTAACATGCTCCTAACTCGTTACCATGCCAAGCAACATTAGAAAGTAAGGACCAACAGTAAGTATTAATATCTTGATTTATATTAATATATTTTTCTGGTTGATTCATTGCTTGAAGCTCTGGATCTCTTTAAAAAAAATGATTAAAATACTTCTTAAATCTTGCAAAAAGTTGATTATTTCTGAATACATCTTTAAAAGTGTATTTTAATTTGAGAAATCTGAGAAAAGAAAGTAAAAGAGACATTTGGGCTAAACCCAACTTAATGAATTCTAATAAGTGGAATTTCCTTCAAATCCCGAGTTTTGGAAAATAGTTCTGAGGATATGGTTGACTGAAGAGATAAAAAGTGGATAATGTACGAATTAAATAAAGGTTGAACACATACATTACATTTATATTTTTCTTACATACAAACACCTGGCATTAGTTTTTGATGGGATATATCCAGCATACTATGCTTATAAGTAAAAGGGACAAAGTATTTTTATCCAGATATTTTAAATCCGAACTCAATGTACCCTTACTTAAAGGGGATATTTTTTTAACTCTGTTAAAGCCAAAATGATATGCCATGATAGTATTTTTATACAGGAAACAAAACAAAACATAAGCAGTTCATACATAATCCCACATTGAGGCTTGAAAGTCAACCGTATTCTACAGATTCTTAATACTGGGGTGCCTAATACCTTCCCCAGTGGATCACCAGAACCCTTACCTAGAACTCTGGATTACGAAGGATTTTTCACTGTATTTGAATAAACCCTTTACCAGTGGTTTTCCTAATTTCCTAATAATTAGCTGACGACTCTTTTAAAACAAAGTTCGAAAGAGCACCAACGAGTTCGGAGTAGCCTTTTATGCCTTAACTGCCGCGCAAAAAGCGAAACGTTACATCAACCGAAAATCAGTGGACCCACTAATTCTTTCCTTTTCCCCCTTTCTCTTAACATACTCGGAATTTAATGATTAGACTCGATCAACACATAACCCACAGAGGACACCAGACTCAAACCACTTATCAAGTATCAAGTAAGAACAAGTAAAACAATGCAGTCAATGATAACAAATCAACATACTCTCAATCATTTAGCCACACTAATGGGGTCAAGTCAACTTATCTTCCTTTATTTATCAATGGACTATGAGGTTAATTGTAACACCTGATCTCCACTATCATGAGAAAGTCAATTGTACTTACCAGGATAAACCATGGCTATATGTCATAAGACCAAACTCCGCTTGGCCACATTACAATTATGAACACACAAGTATAATACAATCAATGTTAGTATCGTATCCGTACACACTTGCTAAATGGTAATGTTTGCCCAATTAATCATGACCTGCAGGGGACCCATGATGTCTATGTACCACTCGCTCCGGAACTGACCTCGGATCACGAGCCCATAACTAGTCCACATCCTCACCCCCTATCAAATGTGCCTTTTCATATTTATATTATCTTTATCATCACAATATATTTCCATTCCACAATCAATTAAGGAATGTGAACAATCAATAAATCTATATCAGGGAACATAAATCACCATGTCACAAGTCATATCGAGACTCAAGAAAACAAACTTCTAACAATGTGGATGCTTCACGAGAATAGGACTACACGTCATCACACGACAGCCATGCCAAGACTCAGACTCGACTCGTTAATAACACAATTAAGGAAACACTCTGAATCAACAAGAAAGTAAATACTGACGATTTTCGCATGCTCAGTACATAGAATAATGACAACATGAATATCAATGAGGACACCTATAATTTAGCAATAGGTCGCCTCTACCCATAGTACAACATGACTCTATTATGGCCAACTCGGGAATGGCATATGCTACGTCCTCTGACCAGATCAATAACAAACTTTATTCCCTAGTTTCCTTCCCCTTTTTGGGCCTATCAACTACGCTTCTTGGTTCACTTTTTCACTTTGCATCTTTGTTCACTTATTCACTTAATGGCACGATGCCGACATAAATCAACGTTTATCTTAAACTAAGCAATAACCAACCGAACTCCGTGTCTGAAGACCTAAATCGTGCTTTCTCCCATCAATTCTATAGCATATATACGGTTTACTAATCAAAGTCTAACTCATATAAATCATAACCTATATCATTTCCAAGCATATTTCACGATCGTTCATGGAATATCCATCCTCCATTCTTTGAGCCGAAAATCGTGATAGAGAAATCTTTAAGGTTGATAACGCGAAGGATGTTTGAAGGGCTACTTTTCTCTAGTCACCAAGTGTTTTACTCAGGGAATACCCTAATGATGGCTTAGCAGAGGGTTTTTGTGGACAAGAGGATTTAAATTCCAAAATAAGGCCATTAAACGCGGGTTCTGGTTAGCATACGCCGCTGCAGCGAACTGCTCGTTCGCTACAGCGGACTCACTTTGGCGGTCACCCATCCGCTGTAGCGAAGAAGTTTCCCTTGGTCCCACAATTCTTTAACTCTTATCTAATTCAACTGCAAGTAAATATTACACTTAAAACTCTTAAATATTACACTTAAAACTCCCCCGTGGACCAATCTTATGACGATGCACTTGGTTTTCGTATGCGGGCTGAGGAAGGCCCAATAACAACCAGGCAGGTCGTTACACCACTTTCTTCTTGACAACTTCTTGCATTGCTGGATTCAGTTTCCTTTGGGGTTGTACTATTGGCTTGTAGTTATCCTCCATGAAGATCTTATTCATGCAAATATCTGGACTAATTCCTTTTATGTCAACTATAGTCAACCCTAAGACTTTTTCGTGTTCTCTCAATACTCCAATCAGTTTGTTTTCCTATTCAACTGTCAGAGAAATGAGATAATTACTGTAAATAATTCAGGTTCAAGAAAAACATATTTCAAATGAGGAGGAAGTGTTTTGAGTTAAAATTTTGATCGTGCTTCTACTAGAGAGAATTCCTCATTTTCTGACTCTTTTTCCAGGGTTTTGGCTTTTTCTCTGATTATGGTATCATTATCATTTGTGGTGCCTGACTTAGCTAAACATATTTCCAATGAAGCAGTAATAAACTTATCATCTTTGTATTCTTCTGCAAGATTATTGAGTAAGTCAATTTGAAAACATGAATTAAGATGATGACTCATCTTCGGGAAATTTCATTATTTTCTACATGTCAAAAATTACTCTTTTGCTAGTCAACTCTCAAAATTAATTGTCCTTGCTGGACATCAATTACTAACCTTCCTATTGAGAGAAACGGTCTACCTAAAATTAATGGAACCTCTGTGTTCTTTTCCATTTCGAGTACTATAAAATCTTCTGGGAATACAAATTTTTCAAATATAACGAGAACATTTTCAATCATTCCTTTCGATTTTTTAGTACTTTGATCAGCCAATTGAAGTGACACACCAGTGTCTTTCAATTCACCAAGTTCTAATTTATGAAAATTGAGAAATGCATTAGATTTATTGAAGCACCTGAATCACATAATGCTGTTTCAAAATGAGCACCTCCTACGTTACAAGGAATTGTAAAACTACCTGGATCACCTAGTTTTCGTGAAAGCTTATTTTGAAGTATAGCACTACATTTCTCTGTAAGTTTGACCACTGAAACTTCTTCCAATTTTCTTTTACTTGACAAAATTTCTTTAACAAATTTAGCATATGAAGGCATTTGTGTCAAGGCATCTATGAAAGGTATGTTAATATAAAGTTGTTTCAAAATTTCTAAGAAATTTGAAAACTATTTGTCGAACTTTTCTCGTTTCATCTATTAGGGAAAAGGGAGGGGTACAGAGTGGGGATTTATCATCAATTCATTTTCTTGCACTATCTTTCCTTTATCTTTTTGTTCTTTTGAAAGTTTAGGTTCTATATTTTCCTTGTCACTTGCCTGCTCCACATCTCATGGATTTCCTTGCTTATTCGCATATGGATCGTCAAGGACTTTACCTGAGTGCAACAAGATGGCTTTGAGGTGTTCCTTTGGTTTTTTCTCAATGTTACTTGGTAAGGCTCCTTGAATCTTTCCAGACATGAGGATGGCTAATTGGCTCACACGAATCTCTAAATTCCTGATGGCTAAATTTTGACTTTCCATTTTCTCATCAGCAGCTTTAATATATTTGTATATCATGTATTCAAGGCCGGGCTGATGAGTTCTTTGTGGTTGTTGTTGATACTGTTGAAAATTTTGCTTCCCTCTATTTTGATTCTGGAAACCGGGCTGCCCTTGTACTTGCTGCTTTTGATTAAAAAAATCTTTGAGGAGTTTCAGCACCGTTAGGGTACTCCATTGAAATCCTGGATGTTTTTGTGCCACAGAACTACCAAACGGGTAATTACTTCTATAACCAATAATACTTACATGTTCTTCATTTGGTACTAAAGCTTAACATTCATGATTGGGATGATTACCTCAACAAACATCACAATTCTCAAGTTGAGGTGATGAGTGAGCATTTACCTGGATAGCCTCAACTTTTTGTGTGAGAGCTACAATTTGTTGTGTCAAGGAATTTAGTGCTTCAGCTTGATTTACTCCCGCTGTTTTCTTGATAATCATCCTGTCTAAAGGCCACTAAACGACATTTTCTGAGATTTCATTAAGAAATTGAATGGCCTGTAAAATGGGTTTTCCCATTATGGATCCTCCTAATGCTGCATCAGTTACATTTCTAGCAAAAGGTTTAAGACCATGATAAAAAATGTAACAAAATATCAGGATCTTGTATTCCATGGTATGGACATTTTCGCAACATTGCTCTTAGTATTTCCCACACCTGATATATAGATTCAATATCCATTTACAAAAAATTATTAATTTCTTGCTTCATTTTAATTGTTTTCGCAGTGAAAAATACTTGTTAAGAAATTTCTGGGTCATTTGGCCCCATGTAGTAATGGAACTCTTGGCAAGCTACGCAACCATGTTTTGGCTTCCCCTTTTAATGAAAAAGGGAAAAGTCGCAACCTGATAGAGTCAGCCGCGACACCATTGTACCTGCAAGTATCGATTAATTCAAGATAATCATTTAGATGGGCATGGGGGTCTTCATTTACATCACCAGTAAACTGACATGATTGCTGAATAGTTTGAATCAAGCCTGTGTGGATTTCAAAATTGTTTGCAGCTATAGGTGGCCTCCTTACACTTGATTCTCCTTCAAAGTGGTCTGGCCTTGCGTAGTCTCTGAGTATCCTTTCATGCCGTGGTGCCACTTTATAAAATTGTTCTTCCACTTGATCCGGTGGAGATGGGTTTTTATTAGAGTTAAGCTCGTTGTTTTCCATCTCTTCTACTAAAGAATTTTGAGAACACGAGACTTGCACTTTTCGTAACAACCGTAAGAATTTTTCAATTTCAGGATTTTATTTGACAAGTACTCTTGGAGATGAACGGGGTCATACACTTTATGAGACGTTTGCTCAAAAGTTGCAACAAAAAAAAAAGGCACTCAAATTAGTAGTAGAGTAACTAATATGTAGTAGAATTTTTCCAATCCCCGACAACGGCTCCAAAAATTTGGCGAGTTTCTAGCGTATATAAAATTTTAACTCGTACTCTGCCAAATTATAGTATAGAAAGATGTAGACCCCAAAATATTGGTATATCTATCCTACAAACGTTTCTTACTATAATTACTATTTGAGAAAATCATAAAGAGTTGAAAATTGAATTAACTAATTATGAGTCCGTGAATAGAGAAGTAGAGAAAATATTTTTATTTTTCACAACTATGGTAAAAGGTGTTGGGACCTTGACTTCACTTGATATTTCTTTTATAAAGTAAATTATTTATTCTTCAGCTTCTATTTCTCAAAAATGTATAATTGTCTCTCACGATTACGTCTATATATAATTATTGAAGTTGAACAATTAAATATACTCCTCTCGGTTATACATGTCACACCCCATTTTAACTGGGTTGATAAGGGAGTATGACGTATTGGTGATTCCTATTTATTTTTGTTTTAAGGAGTCGCCACCTAATTAAGTTAACGGTGAATTAGGACACCTAGATGTTAACTAAGGCAAAGTTAGAGCTAAACCTCAATTAATAGTCTGCTTAACCAGTGTGATTCTAGGTAAGGGCTCTATATTATCCTAAAGGGAAGGGGTTAGGCATCCTTTAGAATCCGTTAACTTACGGTTATCCGACCAAGCTTAGGTTAATTAATTTAGAGTAAATATAATGCTTAAATTTTAAAATAGTTCACAAATGTTGCAAAAGTTTTAAAAGGAAACTAATATTAATAAAAATAAGGTTTACAGAAAATATAATATAAAAGAAAACTTTAAATGCCACTTTTAGAATAGGACTTATGAATGTCGCTTAGATTTTAAATGAAACTATAGTAAATGCTATTCGTAGACGAGACTTGATGAAAATATGATACTTTGCCCATAAATAATAGTTTTTGAGAAAAAGATTTAGCAATTTTGAACTTTGAATAAATTATGTTATGTGAATGTAGCAATGTGGAAAAATCTAAGCTTATAAATAGAATTCAAAAGGAAGTGAGTTTTCTTTCTCTTTTTATTATTTCTTATCAATTATGCTTAACTAAAAATATGCATGATTGATTCAAACTTGAAGGGTTATCTATAAAATAATACTTGGATTTATATTTGAGTATTAACGATGCTTTTGAAATGTCTATGATAGTAAAATATGATTCCCTTTACTTAAAATATATAATCATGCCATTTTTGCAAATCAATTATATAAAATAAAATAAATATTAGATGTTTTAACATGAAAAGAAGAGAATAAAACTTATGGAATTAATTTTAATCTTCTTTAAACTAACTACCCATTACTAAAACTAAATCTACAAATTCATTAGGATTCATCTGAGTTAACAAAATAAGATAAGGTTAGTCATACAAAGCAAATAAAAATACACAAAACAATAAAATAAGGAAGAAAGAGAAAGAAAAAGACGAAATGGACATGGCCCATTTTAAGGCCCAACTGCCGGAACTGTGCACGTGATTGGGCTTAGACCCAGTTTGGACTGCCGTGATCCATAGCTGCTATTGGGCTTTGGCCCAGAAATTTTTAAGCTTCTTATTTTGACTGCGGACAGGGGCTGAACACGATAAGAGAGCTTCGTTGGGCTTTAGCCCAACATTGAATGCGGAAGAAGAACGAGTTTCTCGGACTCGTATGCGATGGTCATGCATAAAGAACGAAAGGAAAGAAAAGGATTAGTATCTAATCAATGCATAAGTTAAACATGTACATATATATACATACATAATCAAATACGGCGCGTGTGAAAAGCATACAAGATCTTAAACAAATGCCGAAAATAAATATACTTTAGCAGTGCAATACAAGGGGAAGAAAAGTTTAACATAAACCAACCTTAAAATCAAGCTGTCATGAAATGAAATAGACACATCAAAGTATTTTGGGTTTGCTGCAAAGTTAGGTGTTTTAAAAGGATTCTCATATAGCTTCCAAACACAACAGAAGTCAGCACACATATATATTTTAGACCAAACTAATTCCGAAATGATAAGATTATTATTTTTCAAATGCGTCAGGCAAACCCAGAACTGGACAGAACTCGTCTTTTAAACCAGTAGTAGACTCTTCAAGGCATGATTGTTGCAACTAAATGAAATAGTTCTTCGTAAGTTTAGCTGAACACTAAATGAACATTTAGGTACACAGGCCCATTGGACCATAGTCTCTTTAATCATACATTAATATCCAAACTTAAATGATCTCTAAACCCCCAAGTCATACTTAACTAAATCATCTTCATTTTCAGCAAGAAATGATACTAAAGCAAACTGATCCAAACAATGCCTATTAATCTGAGATCCACTAAGCTACTGATTCTTCACAAACCATGCTTATAGCCATCCCATAGAGTTAGTAACAAACACTTGTATAGTTATACCACACAAATAACATTTGAACTAAAAGAAATCTATAACTAGCTTACACCTTAAATAAAGGAATTGAGCTAACTGACAATCATACTAATAGTGCACCAAACTCATTGTTTAAGCTAGAATAGAATCAACACTATGTGGTTATACACCTAATGCAACAATAAGTAAGCTAGATATACAAAATCCTTCGAATAAGGTGGAGTTCAAAGAGAAGGCAGAACTGATTTCAAACAAGAGGCATACATGGGATGCAAGCATAGCTAATATAATGGTCAACCCATATAGGCACATTATCCACAACAAGAGATCATGCTTACCAAATAGTTTTGTATTTAGGCTAAAACAGGAGAGAGGCTTGATAAATTACAGTGTAGATGATTAAATGCATGTTGAGAGTTGTTTCAGATGAGATGTTGCACAAGATAAGAGAGTATGCATGGGAAGGCAAGCTAAGATACAAGAAAAAGGAGGCAGGGGAGACACATAATCACACATAGGAGGACATAATGAGGTAAGGGGAATGGATGCAAAGAGATACAAATAGGCTGTGAACTATAAGGAAGCATATACAGAGATGAAGGGGAAGATATAACATGATAAGAACAAAACAGCCCGAATCTTAAATATTAGGCAGAAGGTCTTAATCGAATATACTACTAAATTGCAGGTGATTCATCATACGAATTTAGACACAAAGACCAATTTAGAGTGACATATGCAGACTGGACTGGACTAGGCAAGGTCCTCTACATTATTGAAGTTTAAACTAACCATATTTTCATAAATTATGATTCAATAATTCAATATAGAAGCCTGATTCAGTTAACAGAACCAACATAGCATTCCCAGGCTACTCTAATATCAAACAAGATCTGCGGAATATACTAATAGCATGTTTAATCATACTGATCTCATTGCAACAAATCACAGGTGACTGAAACCAATTAAAACTGAGCATAAACGAGTAACAATGAATCTCCGAGGACTATGTTAACCTACTACAGACTTAAGCAATTAAAACACCTAATCCGAGCCCAGGCCATAATACTTGAACGCATGAGACTATAAATTCAATGACAGGATTCAGGGCCAAGCATATAGAACAATAATGGGTTTAAGTCATTATGTTGGCAGGGAGACTAAGCATATGACAGTCTGATTAAGCAGGCTATGGGCTAACTTAGAGTACAACTAAATAAATTTAGTCTTTTATAGCATAACGAAGTAATTATAGACCCAAACTACATAACTAAATCAGAATATATCCTAGATAAATTGTTCAGACTAACTAATCCTAAAGTAAAAAAACTAATGCACACAAACGATTAGCAGATTACCTAAATCAATGCTAGCACATGATCAATCCAAGGACATACAGGCAAACAAAGATAAACTGAGAGCACCAGGTTAATCTAAACTTGCACATAAATCTGAAATAGTCACAAACTGAACTAAACAAAATTAAGCATGCTTAATACGCCTAGAGTAACTACAAACAAACTGAAATACAACTGAGCAAACAAATCACAAAAACAGTTTCAACGTTCAAACCAATACCAAAAGAATATTGTAGGAGGGAAATTACCTTCTTCGGGTGCAGCGAAGTGGGGCGAAGGTTTTGATATTTACCTCGAACACTTTGAAATTAGAGGTTGCGATGCTTGAATTCACAGCCACAAACAAGAAAGACGAAAACGGGAAAACAAATATTCTAATGTTTTGACTCGATACTTTGGATTATCACAACTACTACAAGCTCAATATTTTGGGGATTTCGGCGGCTAAAACAAACTGTTCTTCGGGAATCTTATGAATCGAAAAATCCTCTTTTTTCAGAATTTTTGGGTTTTTTTAGATCTGGTCTTGTAAGGGGATTTTTTGGGTTTTCAATCTGTGTCTTTTATTTCCGACCACAACTATTTATAAGGCTTTTGTGTTGAAGAAGGAAAGAGAGGAGCGGGGGGGGGGGGGGGGGGGGGGGGACAAGATGAATAGGGGAAGTGGGGGTTGCAGAGGAAGGGAGCGTGGGGAACAAAGTGAAGTGGTGTGACAGACGCATGGGTGTGTCAGAAGTATGGGCATGGATGGAGGCGTGGGAGAGAGAAACAGTGGGGTGGCGATGGGAGGATGGGCGACGGCTTTAGGGTTTGGGGGTAAAGGGAAAGGGAAGGGGAAGGAAGAAAGCGTAGGGGGGAGATGGGAGAGGTGCGGGTGGTGGAGACGGCGGTGATGTGGAGTGGCGATGGAGAAGTGGGGGAAGGGAGAGGGAGAAGATGAAGACGCGGCGGGAATGGGGATGGGGAAATGAAGGGGAACCCTTTTAGGGCTTCCCTTATTTCGTCTGAAAATGGGTCGGACCCAGTCCATAAATGGACTGGGTCGATTTTTTAGACCGGGTATTAAAAGAATGGCTAGTGAATTAAAACACAGACTGTTCTAAAAAATTGATATCAAAATATGGGCTAGTCAGGAAATATTTATGAGTTGATTGGGCTTTGATTTAGGATCAAAATACGGACTGAGTGCAAGAAATAGTTTGGCTTCTAAATTTAAATAAAAGACCTGTTTAAATAACTTGTGTTAAATATTGCTCAATACAAAATATGCAATCATCAATGCTCGGATAAAAAATAGCGTTGTGATAGCCGTACAATAATGTTTTGAAAATCCACAGTGAAATAAATACTATTATTTAATTATGCAAAGATAAATGCGATGCGTGTGCGTAAGTTGGTAAAATGTCGAAATGATAAAAATTATGAATTATAATAATAGTAGTAAATAACAATAATTATGAAGTGCCGGTATTGATAAGAGGCTAATAATTATAGTAAAAAAAAATATATATATATATTTTAAATTTTCTAAAAATATTAGAAGCGTAACTAGGTATTTCGGAGGAGAGGCGGGACAAAATTGGGTGTCAACAATACAAGTTAATTGTCAAAATAGTAATATTAAAGAACCAAAAATACATGCTTGAACTAAAACATGCTCTTGTTAGTAAATCCCTTTCGGTTACTTTACTTGCTTTAACTAATCACTACACAATTCGCCTCTCTCGATTACAAATGAGTGTATGATCAATTATAACATGAAAGAGATAAATGTTACTAAATTAATATTGACAATCTATCAACATCACAATCACCGATATTACTACTTTCGCCTCTCGATTACAAAATTAGTATACGTTAATAGTAGTAAAAAAAGAGATAGATGTCAACAAATTAAATAACATCTAACTATAAAGCGGATAAAATTATAAGAATTTTTAGCTCAAGCAAGTGAAATTGAAGAATAATATTTACCATTATATAGAAATATCAAGATTCGTCATTTTCCCAACACAAGATAATTTATTCCATGCTGGGGTTAATACTACTAATGGAAATATTCTTGTCCATTAAATAAGAAAATAGAAAGAAATATTCAAACAGAATAACAAACCCCCCCCCCCCCCCCCCATTTAATTTAAAGTAGGAACCAGAGTAACTACACTATAATTTTATCTGAACGTAGTCAAGAAAGACTACTATGATGGCTCAAACGAGTCAGGATAACTAGATACTGATGAAAGTAATGGAAAATAGAGACTATCGAGAATTTAGTTTGGAAGGTCTGAATGTCTAGCTCTCCCTCCCACAGCGATGATTTCTCTGATTGGGCAACATTTGCTTTTATAAACCGTAAGATCTTTGCACTCAATTTTTCATGATAAATCTAGATTTCCTTAGTGCGAGTTGAGATTTCATCATGGAAAGTCTTGACTTGGTGCGTTATCACGGTCGACTGTCATATGTGCATTTTCTTTTCTTTTCCACCTTATTTTATTTTCACTATCATAGCTCGCTCCCTTTTTACTTCTTGATTATATTATTCTTGAAGTTTTTCTTGCTTCGCATAGTAATCTTCTATACTCTTTCCTGCAAAATTAGTTAGAAACATGGAAAACATCTGATAATATTTGTGCTTTTCTGAAGAAAAATTACTATTAAAATCAGGTAAAATGCACTTATCACGGTAATATTATTTGAAAACGAAAAAAACCCTTAAAAAGGAACCATGACCCACAAGGGAAAAATTGAAATTTCAAGTTAGAAATGATTTACCCAACACTTAGGAAGTCTAAATACCAATTCCCAATCACTAATTAGCCTTAATTTATCATTAATTTGATTGTCTCATCAAAACCCCCAATTTATAAGAAAACCCACATTTTTATCCGTTTGGAATCTTGTTTAGAAATTGAAATTGAAGTTAGGAATAGCTAACTCAAGCCACCAATCATGAAATGCCTCCAAAATCATCCATAAATTTCGTTAAGAAAACCCATTTCCAACCTAGGGTTCATTATCCTCAAACCTTTATATTCCATAATCAAAAGCTTAAATAAAAGAGAGATTCAAGATTAGCAACTAGTCACCCCAAATATTAAATGATTAGATTCAAGGAAGTTTCTCAACAAAATAAGATTTAGAGTAGAAATGGTCCAAGAATCAACCTAGGGTTTATTACCCCAAAATCCCCCAAATAAAACATGATTCTCCACATTAATGGTAACATAAAAAAATAAGAAGCAAATGAACTTACCTAGTGGAAGAATCCTTAACAAGACCAACAAAATTGCCCATTAGACTCCCTTAAGATACCAATTTAGTGAATGAAAAGAAATGGTTTGAGTTTGGGAATTTCAGAATCTGGAAACAGCGATTTTCACATCTGTGGAACCCACGCCCGCAGACACAACCTCACATCTACAGAGAAATGTCCGCAGATGTAGACTCATTAAATAACTTAGCATCTCGCAAATGCGGGACAACTTCCACATGCGCAGTCCCGCGCCTGCGGAAAAGACTTCGCAGGAGCGGAACTACCAGGAAAGGCAAACCCTGGCATCTGCGGACCAAGCCTAGTAGATGCGGCCCAAACACCATGTAAGCGACACACCAGAAACCAGCAAAACTCTATTTTTTCACCAACTTCAACCCAAAACCCGATATTCATCCGAGACCTCCCAGACATAAACCAAGTATGCATACCAATGTAAAAACATGCTACGAACTCACTTGTGTCCTCGAAATTACCAATGGAGGTCATCTTGACCCGGTCAACGCCCAAAAATCATGTTTCCAACCAAAGGACCAAAATACCCCCAAGTGCCTCGGGAACTGAACCAATCACCCCACTAAGTTATAATCGACTCTCAGGACCTCATGGAATCGACAAAATTCCCTAAAAGGTTCGTTTACCCAAAAGTCAACTATTAGTCAAAGGTTTTTCCCTTTAAGCTTCTAATTTCCTCAATTTAGACCAAGACTCACCCAACTACCTCAGGAACCATTCCACCCATCCCTTTAAGTCAAACATGCTCTAACGGAGCTAGGGAAAGGGTCAACAGGGGTAAAAAGGTCAAAATGCCTAAATGACCAAACATGTCATTATATCAGATACCAATTAAACACTCGTTCGTCCTCGAACGGAGATGAAGTGAAACTAAGGAAGGGTACCTGAATCAGTAAAGAGCTGGGGATATCTAGTACGCATATCAGCCTCAGTCGCCCATGTAGCCTCCTCAACTGGACGGTGCTTCCATTGCACCTTAACTGAAGCGATCTCTTTTGACCTCAATTTTCTCACTTTCCTATCTAAGATCGCAACCAGCTCTTCATCGAAGGACATTGTCACGATCCAATCGGAGGGCCATGACGGGCACCCGGAGCTAACCCACCGGGCACCTCTTATCTTTCTTCCACCATTATATCTAGGTGAGCCACATGGCTAATTCGCAATTTCTATACATCAACAGTACAAATCTCATCGGGCTAAGGCACTTTTATATCAACATCATCAACTCTGCCCACACACATATATACAAGCTCACAAGGCTAACAAAATGATATACAAAATATGAGCCGACAAGGCTAAGGGGACATCTAGCTATACACAACTGTCTACGAGCCTCTAGAAAGAGTATGTAATATTCTAGAGACGGGACAGGGCCCCGCCATGCCCATAAATGTACACAAAAGAATAGTACCAACACTGCAGCTCCGAATCAAATGGAGCTCCGCTAGATGATCTTTGAATAAAGCAGCCTAAGGATCAAGTTTGTCTCTCTATCCACCTGCTGGCATGACCCGGCGTCTACAAACAAAAGGACGCCAGTACGAACAATGTACTGAGTATGTAAGACATAAGCAATAACAGGATAAAAGCATAAATGATGACATGAGATAGAAGAGCCATGCGATAGAAGAGCCATTTGTACCTCTTGAGATGTTCATCATATTTACTTACCCCTTTCTTTAAAGAAGACCTTCCATACATATACATATACACACATATATAAATAGCATTATCATGATAACATACCCGGCTTTAATAGGACTCAGTGTGAAGCATACCCATCCACAATGGGACTCGGTGTTATTCATACCCAACTGCAGCGGTGTGCGCGCAATAGATATCATACCCGGCCATATAGGACTCGGTGTTACAACATAGCTTTATATATATATATATATATATATATATCCATATAGAATTACATGAGTAAAAGCAACATTGTCATCATCCTATATCTTTCCTTAGAGGATCAACTACTATAGGATGGAATCAATGACATCATGAAAGTATCAAGAACTATGAGCTTTAGTGATTCTAGGAGTGAAGTCATCATGGAAGATATTATGGATTGCACGTGAAGGCATACAATAATAGGATCTTGCCTTAAGAAAGAAGGGTTAGCCTTACATACCTTTATGTCTTCTTAACTACTTAACGTTCACCTCCAAAGCCCGAGAAATCTACATTTAAGAGGGTTCATACCAAGGTTAGGCTTCAAAGACACCCTTAAGTTCAAACTAGTATAATTCGTAAGCTAGCAAAAATTAGGCAGCATTTCCCCTATTTTATCTACTTCCACCAAATTCCAAAACAACTCCCAAACAACAATGATATCATTAATAATACCATAATCAAGAGACTTCATGCAATTTAGGCTCCATTCAATCCCCATAACTCCTCTCCAAGATCATTCATAATAATAATTTCAACACAACTCCATATATACTTACACACGACACTTTGATAACGTCCAAATCCACTCCTCAAAGAGAAATTGTACACGGTCGTATGCAATATAATTTACCCAACTATGAGTCGGGGTCGATCCCACAGGGAACAATATACTAGGCGATTAAGAAAGTAAGGAACTTTCACTTACCAAGCTAAGCCAAACGATAGATAATATTTTGGTTTTTGAGAAAATTATAACTAATGCGGAAATGTAAACTAACTTAGAAAGCGGGTAAAATGATCAATGGCCACAAACTTGGATACAAGGAGCTCTCAAGTAACGATCCAATATATTTTATGATATTACAACTAAGAGCGGGTTTATGTTAATAGATAATGGTTTCTAAAATCTCATTGAAAGTCTTCCAACCAAATCAATGAATTTCACTCTAAGCTTTTCCAAGCCTTAGAGTGTGATATCAAGCACAACCAATTGAATCTCAAGTAACTTTCCTATTCCTAGCTCAAGTTATTAGATGGGTTTAATGACCCACATTCTTGTTAATTAATCTTTCCCAACCTAGATTTCCTCTTCCGAGCTCAATCAAAGTAAATGGGTGAGTCTTAGGGTTAGCTAATCCCTTAAGAAACATTAAAGAACAAGATTAATTAAATCAACAAAGACCCACTTCAATAGCAATAAAAATCATTCAATACATAAGCAAAACAAGAGTTTCATCCAACACTTTAATCATAGAATATTTCCATAAACAAGGAAAATAAATACTACACACTTAGATATACAATACAAAGCAAGGAATTGAAGAAATGAATTAAAGGTTTAAGAAATGCTCAACCAAATCTTCAAATCTTCAACCCCAAAGTGTGGTGTAGGAACCTAGTCTCCAAAACTTGTATGAAGTGGCCAAAGATAATGTTTTACAAACCCTAAAATAGTATTGATAACATTCCAAAGTGGGAACAAATTGTGGACAAAAATGCCCTGCGTGCAGCACATGCTGCAGCAAGTGCTACTCACAGGCACAACATGCTGCAGCAAGTGCTACTCGCAGATGCTGCATGCACAAAATGCTGCAGCAAGTGCTGGTAGCATGTGCTGCCAGAAAGTGCTGATTGTTCTATTTTTGCTCTATTTTGCTTTGTTTTGCTCTCCGGGCATCTTATCCTATAAAACGACATAAATACACAAAAAGTAACAACAAAAGTGCTTGAAGAGTCACAAAAGCTTAAGGAATTAGCATCGAATATCCCGTAATTTCACGGTACATCAACACCCCCAACTTAAAGTCTTTGCTTGTCCTCAAGCAAATCAAAACCAAAATCTCAATGAGGATCCACTTTAAGCACAAAAATATGACTTTGATTGGTATAAATAATTAGGCTACAAGCATGTGAAACTTCAACCAAATAACTGCCTCATTTCAAAATACAATTTCAAGAACGCAATGGAGTTTCAAAATAATCAAGCGACAACACTCAAGCCTCAATAAGTGACTCAAAACCACTAGCTTACTAGATATGCTCATTTGACTCAACTTGGAATTTTTCAACATCACCAATCTATCGTAATCCATATGCCCTCACAAGAAAGGAAGTCCCAAAATTACTATATTCACAACAACAACACAAGGGACATATACACAAAGTCACTCACACTCAACAAAGAAATTCTAGTGTTAACAAATATCACACCATAAGCTTGCCCTTATTTTGAATCATCACTAACTCAAGAACATTCGGTTGGAGAACACATAGGGACTCTTTAAGCTTGTAATGTAGGCTTAGGGAAGGTAAGATAAGTATTTTGGATACAAGTGACTACACCCTCCTTGAACACTACACAAAACCTTTCGTCCACTTTCCTCCTCATTTCAAAACATCACTCCTTCCTTTGCATACTAGTTTCCCCAATTATTCCAACTTCTTTTTGTGCAACCATTTTCTTGATTTCTATTTTTTTTTCACAAAGATACATTTTTTTGCACAAAAAGCTTGCAACCTTTTTGTAATTTTCAAATTTTCTTCATTTCTTTTGACTTTTCCAAAACATCAATCTTCACCACTTCTCAAGCAACACTAACACCCCCAACTTCGGTTTTTGGCCTCAAATTCACAATTTAACGTTCAAGGAGGGAAAGGTTCAAAAGAGAGAGTTTCATCAAGAAAAGTAAAGGCTTGTAATGTGGCAATCAAAGAAAATGTCATAGGCTCAAATGAGGTTACTAGTGATATTATTTATGCAATGGCAGGGTAGAAAGGCTAAAGAGGCTTTTTCAAAAATCACAAAGATAGCCCAAGGTCATCTCTCCAACCAACATAATCAAAATTAGCATTGAAAGACTAACCGGACAAGTTCTAGATGATAAAAGTAAGCATAAGAATTATTCAACAAACACTCACCACACATGTCATATGAACTAATCAAGATGGAGCAATTTCACTTCCTAAGCAAGAACAACTAGAGCAATATCTCATAATCCAAAGTAAACCTAACTAGAAGGCAAAGAGTCACCAAATGAGCCAAAAAGTTGTCACAAAGGTCATTCTTTCCTATGCACCTTGCTTTTACCTTTCACAAAAAATTTGGAGGGTATTCGCATTTCAACATTTCACATGCAAGAGACTAACTCTATTAGTACCAAACAAGTCAAGAGTTTTCATATTTTTCCTCAAAGGAGCACCTACACCTAAACTACACAGACTAATGAAAGAAGCTAAGAAAGAAAATAAAATAATAAGAGTGACTAATCCACAACATGCCAAAAGAACGAAATTTTCAGAAATTTGAGCAAGTTCCATTTGTAACGTTTATCCACAGCCACACCAACAGTCACAAAACAAACCCGGCAAGGGCACACAATATCCATGTATAAGACAAAATCCCGGCAAGGGCACAAATAAAGCATAACCAAAATTTAATGTGCTACCACATGCCACCCCAACTACAAACATTGCAGTGTCCTCACTGCACATAATCAAAACAAAACATAAAATAGTTTGAGGGCAATTTTTTTTTTGTCAGCACCTGCGACTCGCAAGCATGACCTGCGGTTCGCAGGTGATGTCACATGATTTTATTTCTTTTACTGTCAGCACTTACGAAACGCAGGCATGTCCTGCGAATCGCTGGTGATGTCACCTGAATTTTTCTTTAGCAGCAACTACTGGTTTGGGGCTTCTTTGAAAACCCGATCTGCTCAAAACAACTCCAAAAATTCTAAAACTTTGTGGATTAGTCAAAAATAATCTACTAGGCTATTCTAAAAAAGAAATTTCAAAAACGACTTAAAATTTTTAAAACGATGGGTTGCCTCCCACCAAGCGCTTAAATTAACGTCGCGACACGACGGTTACCTTTACCACTTTTCCCCCCATTTGGAAGATATGAATTTGCGCCCCAACTTTGAATCAAGATTCCGGTGATGCTCGTGAAGCGGTGGTAGGAAAGAAAAGAGGACAACTCTCGGGTATCGCATTTTGCACTTCTTGGCATGTAAGTGAGGCATGCCATTTTGTCTTCTTGGCATAGCAAACTTCAAAATGAAAATGCTTTCTCCTTCATCTCCAAAATTCTCCATAGGCTCGGTTAATTCAATTTCCATATCATCAACCAAGCACAATGTTAAAAAAATGGTTGGAATGTGGTCCAATGCGCTTCAATTTCAAATTCACTTCATTTTTGACATCCTCACCCCAAAATGAACTAGAGTCTTCAAAAACCATTTCATGAACTTTTTTATGAAACTCTAGTATCATTTCTTCAATCTCGGCATCTTGCATTATTTTTGGATTGATCGGTTGGCAATTCCTCATTAGCTCTTGAAAATCAATCTTGACCACTTTTTCATTGGAAACTAACTTAAAACTACTATCCATGACTATTTGATGTTGAGTGTTGCATACCTCAAATTGTGCATTCAATTTGGCTTTCAAGTCACGGATAGCAATTTCAAGTTTCTTCAACTCTTGACTTTGCTCAACATGGATTTTAAAAAATTCTTCCATCATCCTCAAAATGCCTTCATGATGATCCCCATAGGCTCTAAGTTGTTGAGCTTGAGTCATAAGCCAATCTTGGCTCACAATTTCCACTTTGTCAAGGCCTTCTTCAAGTTGAGAGTCATTCAAAGCTTGTAAAAATCAACCCTTGGAGAAATTCATGTTTTGACCACTTTCTTGTCTACTTTCAACACCCTCAAGTTAGTGAGCATTATGAGTCTGAACCAATAATTTCATTTGATCCTCTGTCATTGCAATTAATTGCTTGCCTCAACTCATCAAGTGGTTGCCTCAAGTCCTTAACCGATAAGTCCTGTTTTTCCACTTTTTCAAGGATGGTCTCCAACATGAGCATTATCCTCTCATTTTGAGCATTTGAGGCTTCTTCCACTTCCATATCCCTACTATCATCAAAATCAAAACTAGAATAGTCATAGCAGGGGTTCGAGGAAGGGAAGGAAAAATAAGCACAATTATCCCAATGACCATTTTGACCACCACACCTATCACAAATACTCCACTCATAGGTTTGGGATTGTGCGCATAATCCACCCCCGGAAGAATTCAAACAATTTTGCCATGAGTGTGGTCCTCCACAATAAAGACAAGGGTCATCAAAGTATGAACAACTACCATCCGACCAATTTTCATTATATGATGCCATTTTTTTATATAAAAATAAAATAAAACAAAGAAAAAACTACACAAATATTCACAAGTTTGGACAAAAGCAAGTAAGCTTAAATCCCAAACTAACCCAAATACGCCAAATATTTCCCCGGCAACGGCGCCAAAATTGATTACGTCCAAATCCACTCCTCAAAGAGAAAGTGTACACGGTCGTATGCAATATAATTTACCCAACTATGAGTCGGGGTCAATCCCACAGGGAACAATATACTAGGCGATTAAGAAATTAAGGAACTTTCACTTACCAAGCTAAGCCAAAAGATAGATAATATTTTGGTTTTTGAGAAAATTATAACTAATGCGGAAATGTAAACTAACCTAGAAAGCAGGTAAAATGATCAATGGCCACAAGCTTGGATAAAAGGAGCTCTCAAGTAACGATCCAATATATTTTATGATATTACAACTAAGAGCGGGTTTATGTTAATAGATAATGGTTTCTAAAATCTCATTGAAAGTCTTCCAACCAAATCAATGAATTTCACACTAAGCTTTTCCAAGCCTTAGAGTGTGATATCAAGCACAACCAATTGAATCTCAAGTAACTTTCCTATTCCTAGCTCAAGTTATTAGATGGGTTTAATGACCCAAATTCTTGTTAATTAATCTTTCCCAACCTAGATTCCTCTTCCGAGCTCAATCAAAGTAAATGGGCGAGTCTTAGGGTTAGCTAATCCCTTAAGAAACATTAAATAACAAGATTAATTAAATCAACAAAGACCCACTTCAATAGCAATAAAAATCATTCAATACATAAGCAAAACAAGAGTTTCATCCAACACTTTAATCATAGAATATTTCCATAAACAAGGAAAATAAATACTACACACTTAGATATACAATACAAAGCAAGGAATTGAAGAAATGAATTAAAGGTTTAAGAAATGCTCAACCAAATCTTCAAATCTTCAACCCCAAAGTGTGGTGTAGGAACCTAGTCTCCAAAACTTGTATGAAGTGGCCAAAGATAATGTTTTACAAACCCTAAACGAGTATTGATAACATTCCAAAGTGGGAACAAATTGTGGACAAAAATGCCCTGCGTGCAGCACATGCTGCAGCAAGTGCTACTCGCATGCACAACATGCTGCAACAAGTGCTGCTAGCATGTGCTGCCAGAAAGTGCTGATTGTTCTATTTTTGCTCTATTTTGCTCCGTTATGCTCTCCGGGCATCTTATCCTACAAAATGACATAAATACACAAAAAGTAACAACAAAAGTGCTTGAAGAGTCACAAAAGCTTAAGGAATTAGCATCGACTATCCCGTAATTTCACGGCACAACACACTTCCCTAACATCATTAGTATCACCCGCATCAAGATTATACTCATAACATGCCAAGAATCATAATTCAAGTTAACTTATAACTCATAATATTCTCAAGTTCATACTTGAACTCCATTTTCACTTTTTCTTCCTTCAACCAAATGGTACAACAATCAAACAACCTTAACCATATACAAGAGATGTAAAACATTACCTTAATCACTCAAGAACAAGTCTTGGATCAACTTACTCCACTAAAGTGATGTCTCCAACATCAACACCAATTGAAATCTTCAGTTCCACAAACCCTAGCAAGCTCCTAAGTACTTGAATCTCTTCGATTTGTCTAGGATTAGTTTATGGACTTGGAGAGAGGTTTTTGTAGAGCCCTAGGATCTGATTTGGGGAAATAATGTGGCCAAATGAATTGAAACGAAATATATAAAAAGTGACTTAAAAACCCGTCGGACAATCCTACACCCACTTTGATGGACCGTCAAAATCCCTACGGTCCGTCAAAGTGCACCGTCAAAGTGGCCAGCTCAACATGGCTCACTGTAACCATTATACGGTGGTGCTCCACCATTTGACAGGCCGTCATATATTCTACGGTCCGTCAAATGGTTCGTCAAAGGTTGCTCGTTTCGATTTGTTTGACCTCCAATCCTTATGGAACCTTCTTGGTACTTGTGTAACACTTTGTTATCCATCTAAGGGACCCTATAGCTTTTCCTCAAGTCATTACCAAACAAAGTATAACTGAATTGTTTCGAAATCATCCCCAAACATGGCTTACATTCTACTTCCCTTGACCAAATTAATTCCACCGATTCATATGACTCCAAAACCTTATGCTGCGTGCTTAAAGTTATGAATTACTCCCCTTAATCTCACAAAGACTTCATGTCCCCTCTTGGATTATGTTAGTCTACTCATAATGCAACCACCCGAAATCTCCAAGATGTAACAGACATATTCAACATGGGAACATGAAATACTGAGTGAACATCCGACAAACATGGTGGCAAAGCTAACTTATAAGCCACCTCACCAACATGACGGAGAATCTCAAAAGGACCAATAAACCTCGGGCTCAACTTGCCCTTCTTCTTAAATCGCATCACAGCCTTCATGGGCGAAACCTTGAATAGAACCTGATTACCAACCAGGAACTCCATATCATGAACTTTTCGATTCGCATACTCCTTTTGCATACTCTGAGCTGTAAGAAGCTTTTCCTGAATCAACTTCACCTTGTCCAATGACTCTCTCAATAAATCAGTACCCCAAGGTCTTACCTCGAAGTCATACAAACTAACCAATCGAAGAACAATATCTCCTACCATATAAAGCCTCAAACGGTGCCATATCAATACTCGAGTGATAGTTGTTGTTGTATGGAAACTATGCCAACGTTAAGAACTGGTCCCAATGACCCCCAAATTCAATCACACAAGCTCTCAACAAACCCTCTAACACCTGAATAGTCCTCTCGGACTGACCATCAGTCTACAAGTGAACACGGTGCTAAGATCCAACTGAGTTTCCAATTCCTTCTGCAAAGTCCTCCAGGAATGGGAAGTAAATTAAGTGGTTCTATCTGAAATGATGGAAATAGGCACCCCATGCAATAAAAAAATCTCTTTAATGTAGATCCTTGCCAACGTCCCTTAATTATAGGTAGTATGAACTGGAATGAAGTGCGCAGACTTAGTCAACCTATCCATAATTACCCAAATGGCATCATACTTGCCCAAGGTCTTTGGAAGACCTACTACGAAATCCATATCTATCCTCTCCCACTTTTACTCTGGAATGGGGATCCGCTAAGTCATACCACCCGGTCTTGTAACAATCTGTTTAGTTTTTACGTGAGTTTTGAACCTTTTTCCCCATTGAACCTTCCCCTAGCCCCGTTAGCGTGATTTTGATCCTTGGGGATGGGCGACACGGTACCAAAGGTCATCGAGAAAAATTTGATAGGATTTGAGGAAGTTAGGACCTTAAGGAGAGGAAGATTAATATAGCTTGCATCGAGGAGACCAAATGGGTAGGATCTAAAGCTAAGGATGTGGACGGGTATAAGTTATTGTTCTCGGGTAAGTCAAAGTATAGGAATGGGGTAGGTATTTTAGTAGATAGTGAGCTAAGGGACCAGGCCGTAGAGGTTAGGAGGGTAAATGACCGGATGATGGCGGTTAAGTTAGTTGTGGAAGGGTTTACCTTGAACATTATTAGTGCTTACGCGCCACAAGCGGGCTTGGACGAGAAGGAGAAGAGGCGCTTCTGGGAGGATTTGGATGAAGTGGTAGGAGGTATACCGCCCACCGAGAAGTTATTCATAGGGCGAGATTTCAATGGACACATCGGCTCAACCTCGGGGGGTTATGATGATGAGCATGGAGGTTTCGGCCTCGGAGTCAAGAATGGAGGAGGATTCTCACTTTTGGATTTCACTAAAGCCTTTGGATTTGTAGTAGCCAACTCGCGTTTCCCGAAGAGGGAGCAACACTTGGTAACCTTTAGTAGTTCGACGGATGCGACGCAAATAGACTTTTTGCTCCTTAGAAAAGAGGATAAAGGTCTTTTTAAAGACTGTAAGGTCATTCCGGGTGAGAACCTTACGACCCAACATAAGCTTTTAGTGATGGAATTGGGGATTACGAGGAAGAAGAGGAAGAGGGTCGCGGATGACCTGCCAAGGATCAGGTGGGGGAGTCTGACTTTGTCGAGTGCCCAAGAGATTGGGGAGAAGTTGATGGCTATGGGGGCTTGGGAGAATAGGGGGGACGCGAGCAGTATGTGGGATAGGACGGCGAGCTGCATTAGGGAAACATCTAGAGATGTCCTGGGAGTCTCGAGAGGTCGCCGTGGTAGGCGACGTGGGGAATGGTGGTGGAATGGAGAAGTCCAGGGAAAGGTGGAAGCAAATAAAGTGGTGTACGCGAGGTTGGTAGACAACAAAGATGAGGAGGAGAAGCGGACGAATAGGGAAACGTATAAGATTGCGAGAAAGGAAGCAAAGTTGGCAGTTTCGGCGGCAAAAACGGCAGCTTTCTAACGTCTATAAGCAGAACTAGAGGAAAAAAGTGGGGATAAGAAGTTGTTCAGGCTAGCCAAGGTGAGGGAGAGAAAATAACGGGACTTGGATCGAGTAAAGTGCGTCAAGGACCAGGATGACAAAGTATTGGTAGAGGAAGCTCCATTAGACGGAGATGGCAGTCATACTTCCATAAACTCTTGAACGAGGAAGGTGAGAGAGACATTGTGTTGGGATATTTGGAGTACTCTGAGAGGCGCCGCGACTTTGGGTATTGTAGGAGTATAAAGGTGGAGGAGGTTAAGGGTGCTGTTCGCAGGATGCGCAGGGGAAGAGCTACCGGTCCTGACGAGATCCCTGGGGAGTTTTAGAAGAGTGCGGGCAGGGCAGGTTTGGAGTGGTTGACTGGATTGTTTGATGTTATTTTTAAGACGACGAAGATGCCTGAGGAATGGAGGTGGAGTATGATGGTCCCTTTGTATAAGAACAAAGGTGATATTCAAAGTTGCAACAACTATAGAGGGATCAAGCTGATAAGCCACACTATGAAGGTGTGGGAAAGGGTGGTGGAGATGAGGGTGAGAAGAGGCGTGCCCATTTCAGAGAACCAGTTCGGATTCATACCGGGGCGCTCGACTACAGAAGTCATCCATCTTGTGAGGAGACTGGTGGAGCAGTATAGGGAGAGGAAGAAGGACCTGCACATGGTTTTCATCGACCTAGAAAAGGCTTACGACAAAGTGCCAAGAGAGGTTTTATGGAGATGCTTGAAGGCTAAAGGTGTACCTGTAGCGTACACTAGGGCGATCAAGGACATGTATGAGGGAGCCAAGACCAAGGTAAGGACAGTGAGAGGAGACTCAGAGTACTTCCCAGTGGAGATGGGGTTGCACCAAGGATCAGCTTTTAGCCCATTTTTATTTGCTCTAGTGATGGATTGTCTGACGCGGAGAATTCAAGGTGAGGTGCCATGGTGTATGTTATTTGCGGATGACACCAGCGGAGTGAACGCTAAGCTGGAGGTCTGGAGACAAACTCTGGAGTCTAAAGGGTTCAAATTGAGTAGGACCAAGATAGAGTACATGGAATGCAAGTTCAGTGACGTGACACATGATTCTGGCGTGGAAGTGAGGCTTGGTACCCAGGTCATCCCAAAGAAACAAAGTTTCAAATATCTCGGGTCTATTATACAAGAAAATGGGGATATTGATGATGATGTCTCACATCGTATTGGCGCAGGGTGGATGAAATGAAGGCTTGCTTCAGGAGTGTTGTGTGATAAGAAGGAGCCACTAAAACTTAAAGGCAGGTTCTACAAAGTGGTTGTGAGACCGACCTTGTTGTACGGGGCAGAGTGTTGGGCAGTCAAGAGCTCTCATGTCCAAAAGATGAAAGTTGCGAAAATGAGAATGCTGCGATGGATGTGTGGGCACACCAGGCGAGATAGGATTAGGAATGAAGATATCCGGGATAAGGTTAGAGTAGCATCAGTGGAGGACAAGATGAGGGAAGCGAGACTGAGATGGTTTGGGCATGTGAGGAGGAGAGGCAGAGACGCTCCAGTGTGGAGGTGTGAGAGGTTAGCTATGGATGGTTTCAGAAGAGGTCGGGGTAGGCCGAAAAAGTATTGGGGTGAGGTGCTAAGATAGGACATGGCGCAGGTTCAACTTACCGAGGACATGACCCTAGATAAGAGGTTTTGGAGGACTCAGATTAGGGTAGAAGGCTAGTAGGTAGTCGTTGTTTCGATCTATAGTCTATTGCCCTTTGTTTCTTGCTACTATATGTGGTTTCTTGTACTTCGATTATCTTGTTTATCTGTGGTAGCTACTGTTCCCTTTTTTTTTTCAGACTGTTTAATTCTGACTTATTCGTTTTTTTTAGTTTCATTTGCATTCTGCTTTGAACTGCTTGTGCTTATCTAACCTTTCTCGTTGTGATTTCTCTTGAGCCGAGGGTCTTTCGGAAACAACCTCCCTATCTTCCGAGATAGGGGTATGGTCTGCGTACACTTTACCCTCCCCAGACCTCACATTGTGGGATTTCACTGGGTATGTTATTGTTGTTGAGGAAGTTAGGACCTTAAAGTGAAAAACGTTTGACCAATAGTTGACTTTTGGGTAAACAGACTTTTGTTTTGGAATTCTGTTGATTTCATGAGGTCCAAAGGGTCTCTTATGACTTGGTGGGATATTTGCTTCAATTCTTGAGGCTTTTAGGAGCGTTTTGTACCTTGGGTTGGAAACTTGGTTTTGGTCGTTTGGGGATTGACCGAGTCAAGGTGACCTCCGTTGAGAATTCTGAGGCAACGTCAAAGTTCATAACGTGTTTTTACGTGTGTCTGCATGTCCAGTTTGTACCCGGGAGGTCTAAGGTGAGTGTCGAGATTTGGTGTGAGACTTGGTGAAATTCTAGTTTTCTGGTGTCCCGCCTTTGCTAGAGTATGTCCACCTCAGCGGGTCCGCCCAAGTGGGACTTGGCCCGCAGACGCGAGAAATGACGTGATTAATGAAACCTGCTGTTATATCCCATATTTTCATACATTTGTGACGTTTTAAACTAAACGCGACAAGTTAAAGACAAGACTATTTTAAGATACGAAGTAGAGACTTTAACTTCCGGTTTAGTTTCAAGTCACAAGTTACCTATAAATTTCGTTTGGTATAGAAGCATTAATGGAAAATTGGGATTAAATTAACCATGATTAGATTATTAAGTGGGATTAAAAAACCAAATCAGTCCATAAAATAAGCCATAGTGGCCGTGTAAGAGGATGGAAGTGGTCAATGATCATTGACCCAAAATTTGAGTGGGACACATGTCCAAATCATGTAATGCATATATATAACACAAATTCTGATTCATTCATCACTAACTAGCTCATTTCCACATTTACAAAGAAAAAAAAAATTAAGAGATAGAGAGAGAGGCTCTCGGCTACAAGCTGGCCGAGAATAACCTTCTCCAAATTGATCCAAAAATTAGTTTCGTAAGCAATTTAACTCCCTTGAACGTGTGTATTAACATGTAGCATTCATTGGAATAGCAAGAACAAGTGTTAAAATTCAAGAAGTGAAAGTGAAGGGCTAGCCGATTGAAGGGTTTAGTTACAAAGTAAGAATTGATCCCTTCTCATGTGTTTTATGGTGAATTGAATGTTTATGATTGTGCATGTTGGTATTGGACTATTTTTCTTGAAGTTAAAGTGGGTCGTGTGCTATAGACCTAGGTGAAATGATGCTTAATCTTCTTGTACATGTATTGGGAATGAATTGAATGTGTTGTAGTATGGATAAATGGATGAAAATCATGAAGTTGTTGTAGTTGTGTTGAAGCCGTGTAGGGGACTGCTTTAGGAGAAGTTATGGACTGTTTTGTGTCATGTTTTAATTGTTGTTGTTATAGACATTGTGGTGTATTGTATGCATTATGGAAAGATGAATTGGGGTGTAAAAGAAATGAATTATGTTGAAGTAGGAAAACAGTCCCAAACCGTGGACTGTTTTAATGATAGGAGTGGATTAGTGCGTTTTGAATGTTGATTGTTGTTATGAACGTATAGTGAAAGTGAAGCTTAATGATTCAAGTTGAAATTGAAATGGTTTGTGGGCTGTTGTAAGAATAAATATGATGCTAAAACAGTTCCAATAATTGTATAAGTAATGTTGTAAACGTGTTGTTGTCGTTGTAGTTGAAGTTGGAAAACTGCGAATTGAAAATGGTAATGTTGTGCGTGCTGTTTGGCCGTGAATAGGGGACTGTTTTGAATGATGTACGGACTGTCCAAAGTTCCCTTAAGTCATGTTTAACCAAGTTCGGATTGATACTTGAAAGTATGATTAGCAATATTAGTTTGTAGTACTAGCTGGTTTGAATACGAACGAAACGTCGTCTAAATGTTAGAAAGGGATTGTTAACGTTAAAATACATATTGAATTCCCTCGTAGACTAATCGTAGCTCTTGATATCTTGATATAGGATAAGTACCATTGGGCAGCAAGTACAAGTTATAATACGACTAAACGCTAAAGGTATGTAAAGCCTATTCCTTCTTTTTCTTGGCATGTCCTAGACGTAAGTAAGAAATGATATGAACCTTGGGGTAAATTCTACTCTCTTGTTCCAAGCATAACTTATGATTCTATTCATTCCTTAATGTTATTGTCACGAGCCTACTATATGATTGACTAATAAATGATGTATAGAAGTTCCTACTCTTAAAGAATTGCATAATTAGAGGCATACTTGGCTTTCAAAAGCTACACCACGTTAAATTGATACATGTACATGAAATCTGAAACGTTCCTTACAATAGTTTGTAATGAGATTTAAATAAAGAACTGAATATGATTATAATCCTGACACTTGAGAGCTGGTTAGTTACTTATCTATTGAGTCTCTAAATATGATTTGCATGTATGTGGTTGCTTATTATTCTGCTCGTGCTTACCGCTATATCCTTCACTGAGTCCCGGGCCAGGACACGTTTTCGTGCGCATATTTATTACATTATTCACCGAGTCCCTCACTAGAGGGCCGGGACACGTTATATATATATGATGATATGATGATATGATGACATGATGATATGGGGATGGCGGCCAGGAGGGCATATGTTCATTATTCACCGAGTCCCTCACTAAAGGGCCGGGACACGTTATATATGTTATATACAGAATGATTATTCAGCTTTGATTACAAAACTCTATATTGATATTGATATAAGAACGATACAGATGAATTATGTTCAAAGGTAAGTTTTATGAATTTCTGTTTGTTGCATTGGGTCCTACACACCTTGTCTCAGTATGAGTCTATTACTATATTTCATGCTTTACATGCTCAGTACATATTTCATACTGACCGCCTTTCTTCGGGGGGCTGCGTTCATGCTCGCAGGTACAGACGCTCGTTTCGGAGATACGCCAGCCTAGGATATCTATTCAGCTACTTTGGAGTGCTCCTTTGTTCCGGAGCCTAGCTTGTGGTATAACTCCCTTTTGTGTATATGTGTGTGTTTATTCGGGGTACGGCGGGGCCCTGTCCCGTCATATGATACTGTCAGTACTCTTAGAGGTCTGTGGACATTTGTGTGGGTCTGTATATAGTTGTTGTTGCGTTGTATGAATACGACTTATGTTTGGGGCGTACCCATTCGTAATGGCAGCCTTGTCGGCTTGCATATATATATATATATATATATATATATATATATGTTTGGGATGTTGCGTGTTGTGGCAGCCTTGTCGGCTTGCGTAGATATATATATGTTGTTGTTGAAGATCGTAACTCCTCAGGAGACAGGTGCCTACGACATACAGAATTGTGACAGCTTTAAAATAACGTCCTGCCTTTTTATACAAATAAGTTCATAATATGCTGGTTATAAAAGATTATAGTTAACAGGGGATATGAGTGTCCAACTCGGGCACTAGTCACGGCCTATGGGGTTGGGTCGTGACAAAAGTGGTATCAGAGCGGTTCAATCCTCGGAGTGTCTACAGACCGTGTCGAGTAGAGTCTTGTTTATCGATGTGTTGTGCACCACATTTATAAACAGGAAGCTACAGGACATTTAGGATGTCATCTTTCCTTCTCATTCTAGATCGTGCGATAGAGCTGTATTATCAGGATATTCTTTCCCTAACAGATTGTTATGTTTACAGCGATGCCTCCATAGAAGGCGACAGCCGCCCAGAAGGGTAAGGCGGTAGTTGGAGAGTCCAGTGAGACCTGGAGGATTACTAGGGCATATGCCCAATATGTGCCTGAGATTAGGCTTCAGTCAGCGAGCTCCGCTACCCCGCCATTATCAGCGGAGCCTATGGCAGCAGCAGCTGCAGATCGGGGGACGGCTCCACCGCTAGCTTCTGAGGTTCCAGCACCCGAGCCTCCAGCTCCCCAGCCAGGGGCGGAGGACAGGGCTATGAGAGACGCAGTCCAGTTATTGACCAGGTTAGTGTCGGGGCAGGCCCGCAGACACGGATTAGGAGGTGATTATGCGGACAGACATGATAGTTTGAGGGTCCGTGATTTCTTGACTTGTAACCCCCCAGAGTTCTATGGGTCAAAGCCCGCAGAGGATCCGCAGGATTTTATTCGACATATGTTGCATACTTTGCGGGTGACTAAATCCTCTGAGACTGAGTCGGTTGAATTGGCTTCATATCGGTTGCGTGACGTAGCGGTTAATTGGTATGAGTCCTGGGAGTTGTCCAGGGGTGAGGATGCCCCACCAGCAGTATGGGACGAGTTCGTGGAGGCTTTTCTGGGTCACTTTCTGCCTCCGGAGATGAGGCGAGCCAGAGTTGACAGGTTTCTACACCTGAGGCAGAATGGCAGAAGTGTTCGAGATTATAGCCTCGAGTTTGATTCACTGGCTAGGTACGCGCCCACTTTTGTAGCTGACATGGCAGATAGGGTGCATCGTTACATAATGAAGCTGGATAATTACTTAATTGATAGCTGTATGGCAATGGCTTCTCAGCCCGGTATGGATATCGCTCGAGTGCAGGCATATGCCCAGGGGGTTGAGGATCGACAGAGAGGGCATTGATTTGATAGGGAGCAGGAAAGGGGTCAGCAAAAGAGAGTTAGATCAGCTGGGTACTTTTCTGGTGACTTTCGGGGCTGGCAGCCCCAATAGCAGTATAGTAGATATCCTTCCCAGCCGGCACGGAGTGCACCTCCACGATTTACTGGTAGGAGGTTTGATAGCACGGGGTATTCGGGAGCTGGTCAAAGCTCCATGACTTCAGGTTCCCAGATGCACAGGAATACAGGCCAGATGAGACCAGCTATACCTCCGTGTACTCGATGTGGCAGACGCCATCCAGGGGAATGCCGTTTCATTACTGGTGCTTGTTTCTCTTGCGGCCGTCAGGGCCATACTATGAGAGAGTGTCGATTTGGGGGTGGTGCAGGTAGCGCAGCTCAGCCTACGGGATCAGTTGCTGGTTCTTCCTCTTCGGTGGCTGGGCGCCCTATGGGGCAAGGTATTCCGACACCAGCAGGCCGTGGAGGGGCTTCCAGTTCTGGCGGTCCTTCAGACCGCATATATGCTTTAGCCAGCAGACAGGATCAGGAGGCGTCGCCAAATCTGGTTACAGGTATACTATCGATTTTCTCCCGAGATGTATATGCATTGATAGACCCAGGCTCCACATTATCATATATTTCCCCTTTTGTTGCTAGTAAAATTGGGATAAAATCTGAATCTATAGAACCATTCGAGGTAGCTACACTAGTAGGGGATTTTGTTTTAGCAAGACTAGTGTATAAAGATTGTTCGGTGGTCATATGTAATCGCTGCACCAAGGCAGATTTGATAGAACTAGACATGACTAAGTTCGATGTTATTATGGGGATGGACTAGTTGGCTTCTTGTTATGCTAATGTTGACTGCAGAGGCAAAGTAGTTCGATTTCAGTTCCCAGGGGAACCAATTATAGAATGGAGGGGGAATACAGCATCGCCGAGAGGTAAGTTTATTTCATAACTCAAGGCAAGGAAGATGGTCAGAAAGGGCTATATTTATCATCTGGTTCGTGTGCATGACTTGAAAGCTGAGGCACCGACTCTTCAGACAGTCCCGGTAGTTAATGAATTTCCAGATGAACTTCCAGGCCTTCCTCCTGAGCGTGAGATAGAGTTCACTATAGATGTATTGCCAGATACTCAGCCCATATCTATTGCTCCTTACATAATGGCACCTGCAGAATTGAAAGAATTGAAGGAGCAACTGAGAGATCTATTAGAGAAGGGCTTCATTAGGCCCAGTACATCACCTTGGGGCGCACCGGTATTATTTGTAAGAAAGAAGGATGGGTCGCTGCGGATGTGTATTGATTATAGGCAGCTGAACAAAGTAACAATAAAGAATAGATATCCCCTCCTCAGGATTGATGATTTATTTGACCAGTTTCAGGGTGCTAAATGTTTTTCAAAGATAGACTTGCGGTCAGGTTATCACCAGGTGCGGGTAAAGGAAGCAGACATTCCGAAGACTGCATTCAGGACCCGATACGGGCATTACGAGTTTAAAGTGATGTCTTTTGGGCTGACCAATGCTCCAGCCGTGTTTATGGACTTGATGAACAGGGTGTTTAAGCCATTCCTCGACTTGTTCGTGATTGTATTTATTGATGATATTCTGGTCTATTCACGATCGGAAGAAGAGCATGCAGATCACTTGAGGATTGTACTTAAGGTCCTCTAGAATCAGAAATTATATGCTAAGTTCTCTAAATGTGAATTCTGGTTGACTTCAGTAGCATTTCTAGGGCATATTGTTGGAGCAGACGGTATTCGGGTAAACTCGCAGAAAATTGAGGCCGTCAAGACTTGGCCTAGACCTACGACGCCTACTGAGGTATGTAGCTTTCTGGGGCTAGCAGGATATTACAGGAGATTTGTAGAAAAGTTTGCTTCGATTTCAGCGCCTTTAACAAGGCTAACACAGAAAGCGGCTAAATTCCAGTGGACCGATGCTTGTGAACGAAGTTTCCAATTATTGAAAGATAAGTTGACCACGGCTCCAGTTCTAACTCTTCCTGAGGGGCCAGATGGCTATGTTATTTATTGTGATGCTTCCGGTGTTGGGTTGGGTTGCGTGTTGATGCTGCACGGCAGAGTTATCGCCTATGCCTCCCGACAGCTCAGGAAGCACGAGAGAAATTATCCTACCCATGACCTGGAGTTGGCGGCGGTGATACATGCCTTGAAGATATGGAGAAATTATCTATATGGCGTGCATGTTGATATTTATACAGATCATAAGAGTCTCTAGTATATCTCTAAGCAGAAGGAGCTGAATTTGCGGCAAAGGAGGTGGCTAGAGTTGCTGAAAGATTATGATGTCGATATTCTATATCACCCAGGAAAGGCTAACGTTGTAGCAGATACACTCAGCCGTAAATCTATGGGTAGTTTGGCAGGTGTACAGCCAGGAAGGAAAGAGATAGTCCATGAGATTCATCAGCTAGCTAGTCTTGGAGTTCGTTTGGCTGATTCTGATGATGGAAGAATTTTTATGCGAGGTGTTGCTGAGTCCTCTATTGTAGAAGAAGTGTAGAGACGTCAATATGAGGATCCTATTCTTGTATATTATAGAGACAGATTATGTGTGCCTGAGGTTGCAGGATTACGGCAGCAGGTAATGGGGGAGGCACACTATGCTCGTTATTCTATTCACCCAGGATCAACAAAAATGTATCATGACCTTAGGTGTTTGTATTGGTGGGATGGTATGAAAAAGGACATAGCAGAATTCGTGGCCCGGTGTCCGAATTTCCAACAGGTCAAGATAGAGCACCAGAAGCCTGGAGGACTACTGCAGGAGATGGAGATTCCGACCTGGAAATGGGAGGTAATTAATATGGATTTCGTCACAGGTCTACCTCGCACTCCACGGAAAAATGACTCTGTCTGGGTTATTGTTGATAGATTGACAAAATCAGCCCACTTTCTTCCAGTCAGGACTACGTATTCAGCTGAGGATTATGCCATATTGTATCTTAAGGAGATAGTGAGACTTCATGGGGTTCCCACAGCTATTATCTCGGATAGAGGGGCCCAGTTTATAGCTAATTTCTGGATATCCTTCCAGGAGGGATTGGGGACACAGGTGAGTCTCAGCATAGCATTTCACCCTCAGACTGACGGACAGGCCGAGCGTACCATTCAGACGCTACAAGATATGTTACGGGCCTGTGTCATTGATTTTAGGGGCAGCTGGGATGATCACTTGCCGCTGATCGAGTTTGCTTATAATAACAGCTACCATTCTAGAATTCAGATGGCACCGTACGAAGCTCTATATGGCAGGAAGTGTAGATCCCCTATAGGCTGATTTGACGTTGGTGAGACTAAGCTAATAGGCCCAGATATGGTTCAGCAGGCTGTCGATAAGGTGAATCTTATTCAGGAAAGGTTACTGGCAGCCCTGAGTCGGCAGAAGTCATATGCAGAAAATCGACGTCGACACTTGGAATTTCAGGTTGACGATTGGGTGTTCTTGAAGGTGTCACCCATGAAGGGTGTTATGAGATTCGGCAAGAAAGGGAAGTTGAGCCCGAGATACATTGGACCTTATCAGGTTATCCGTAAGGTAGGCCAAGTTGCCTACGAGTTAGATCTACCAGCGGATTTAGAAGTAGTACATCCGGTCTTCCATGTGTCAATGCTTCGGAAGTATATAGGCGATCCTTCCAGGGTGTTTCCTGCAAATGATATCCAGGTAACAGAGGGGCTATCATACGAAGAGCATCCTGTAGCCATACTTGATCGACAAATCAGAAGGTTGCGAACAAAAGATGTGGCGTCGGTTAAAGTGTTGTGGCGGAACAATAATAGGGAGGAGATGACTTAGGAGGCTGAAGAGGAGATGAAAAAGAAATATCCGCACTTGTTTTCCACGCCTACAGGTAATCTAAACCCCCTTGCTTGATTGTGTTAATTGTCTGCTCAATCTATATGTTAGCGATAAGGAAAACCCTTACCAAGACTCTTATAGAACCCGACGGGATAAAAATTGACATTCGAGGACGAATGTTCTAAAGGGGGGGGGGAGGATGTTATATCCCATATTTTCATACATTGGGACGTTTTAAACTAAACGCGACAAGTTAAAGACAAGACTATTTTAAGATACGAAGTAGAGACTTTAACTTCCGGTTTCGTTTCAAGTCACAAGTTACCTATAAATTTCGTTTGGTATAGAAGCATTAATGGAAAATTGGGATTAAATTAACCATGATTAGATTATTAAGTGGGATTAAAAAACCAAATCAGTCCATAAAATAAGCCATAGTGGCCGTGTAAGAGGATGGAAGTGGTCAATGATCATTGACCCAAAATTTGAGTGGGACACATGTCCAAATCATGTAATGCATATATATAACACAAATTCTGATTCATTCATCACTAACTAGCTCATTTCCACATTTACAAAGAAAAAAAAATTAAGAGATAGAGAGAGAGGCTCTCGGCTACAAGCTGGCCGAGAATAACCTTCTCCAAATTGATCCAAAAATCAGTTTCTTAAGCAATTCAACTCCCTTGAAGGTGTGTATTAACGTGTATCATTCATTGGAATAGCAAGAACAAGTGTTAAAATTCAAGAGGTGAAAGTGAAGGGCTAGCCGATTGAAGGGTTTAGTAACAAGGTAAGAATTGATCCCTTCTCATGTGTTTTATGGTGAATTAAATGTTTATGATTGTGCATGTTGGTATTGGACTGTTTTTCTTGAAGTTGACGTGGGCCGTGTGCTATAGACCTAGGTGAAATGATGCTTAATCTTCTTGTACATGTATTGGGAATGAATTGAATGTGTTGTAGTATGGATAAATGGATGAAAATCATGAAGTTGTTGTAGTTGTGTTGAAGCCGTGTAGGGGACTGCTTTAGGAGAAGTTATGGACTGTTTTGTGTCATGTTTTAATTGTTGTTGTTATGGACATTGTGATGTATTGTATGCATTATGGAAAGATGAATTGGGGTGTAAAAGAAATGAATTATGTTGAAGTAGGAAAACAGTCCCAAACCGTGGACTGTTTTAATGATAGGAGTGGATTAGTGCGTTTTAAATGTTGATTGTTGTTATGAACGTATAGTGAAAGTGAAGCTTAATGATTCAAGTTGAAATTGAAATGGTTTGTGGGCTGTTGTAAGAATAAATACGATGCTAAAACAGTTCCAATAATCGTATAAGTAATGTTGTAAACGTGTTGTTGTCGTTGTAGTTGAAGTTGGAAAACTGCGAATTGAAAATGGTAATGTTGTGCGTGCTGTTTGGCCGTGAATAGGGGACTGTTTTGAATGATGTACGGACTGTCCAAAGTTCCCTTAAGTCATGTTTAACCAAGTTCGGATTGATACTTGAAAGTATGATTAGCAATATTAGTTTGTAGTACTATCTAGTTTGAATACGAACGAAACGTCGTCTAAATGTTAGAAAGGGATTGTTAACGTTAAAATACATATTGAATTCCCTCGTAGACTAATCGTAGCTCTTGATATCTTGATATAGGATAAGTACCATTGGGCAGCAAGTACAAGTTATAATACGACTAAACGCTAAAGGTATGTAAAGCCTATTCCTTCTTTTTCTTGGCATGTCCTAGACGTAAGTAAGAAATGATATGAACCTTGGGGTAAATTCTACTCTCTTGTTCCAAGCATAACTTATGATTCTATTCATTCCTTAATGTTATTGTCACGAGCCTACTATATGATTGACTAATAAATGATGTATAGAAGTTCCTACTCTTAAAGAATTGCATAATTAGAGGCATACTTGGCTTTCAAAAGCTACACCACGTTAAATTGATACATGTACATGAAATCTGAAACGTTCCTTACAATAGTTTGTAATGAGATTTAAATACAGAACTGAATATGATTATAATCCTGACACTTGAGAGCTGGTTAGTTACTTATCTATTGAGTCTCTAAAGATGATTTGCATGTATGTGGTTGCTTATTATTCTGCTCGTGCTTACCGCTATATCCTTCACTGAGTCCCGGGCCAGGACACGTTTTCGTGCGCATATTTATTACATTATTCACCGAGTCCCTCACAAGAGGGCCGGGACACGTTATATATATATGATGATATGATGATATGATGATATGATGACATGATGATATGGGGATGGCGGCCAGGAGGGCATATGTTCATTATTCACCGAGTCCCTCACTAAAGGGCCGGGACACGTTATATATGTTATATACAGAATGATTATTCAGCTTTGATTACAAAAATCTATATTGATATTGATATGAGAACGATACAGATGAATTATGTTCAAAGGTAAGTTTTATGAATTTCTGTTTGTTGCATTGGGTCCTACACACCTTGTCTCAGTATGAGTCTATTACTATATTTCATGCTTTACATGCTCAGTACATATTTCATACTGACCGCCTTTCTTCGGGGGGCTGCGTTCATGCTCGCAGGTACAGACGCTCGTTTCGGAGATCCGCCAGCCTAGGATATCTATTCAGCTACTTTGGAGTGCTCCTTTGTTCCGGAGCCTAGCTTGTGGTATAACTCCCTTTTGTGTATATGTGTGTGTTTATTCGGGGTACGGCGGGGCCCTGTCCCGTCATATGATACTGTCAGTACTCTTAGAGGTCTGTGGACATTTGTGTGGGTCTGTATATAGTTGTTGTTGCGTTGTATGAATACGACTTATGTTTGGGGCATACCCATTCGTAATGGCAGCCTTGTCGGCTTGCACATATATATATATTTATATGTTTGGGATGTTGCGTGTAGTGGCAGCCTTGTTGGCTTGCGTAGATATATATATGTTGTTGTTGAAGATCGTAACTCCTCAGGAGACAGGTGCCTACGACATACAGAATTGTGACAGCTTTAAAATAACGTCCTGCCTTTTTATACAAATAAGTTCATAATATGCTGGTTATAAAAGGTTATAGTTAACAGGGGATATGAGTGTCCAACTCGGGCACTAGTCATGGCCTACGGGGTTGGGTCGTGACACCTGCCTCAGCAGATGGTCATCCACCGAGGCGGGAGCCCGAAAGTGGAACCTTGAGCGTAGAAGTGGGGATTACTGAATTGATTCCCCTTTTATTTTCCAATTCGAACCATTCTTCATTCATTTACAAAATTAAAACCCAAAGAAATTCTTCAAGGCAATTTACAGAGCTTGGGGGTGATTTCTTCATTCGGTAAGTTCCCTTTTACTTCCTTGTGGTTATTTTATTTATTTAGAAAGGAATCTATGATGGTTTTAAGGTGTTAATTGGGGAAGATGGGTTTACTAACCCTATTGTGAACTGTTGAGTCTTAATCTATGAAAATAGGTTTCTTTGGTGAATCTTGTCTAATATAATCATGGAACCTAGTGAATACTAGACTCTACGCTTGAATCTCATTTTTGATTAAGCATTAGATTATGGAAAGTTAGGTCATAATCCATGGAGAAGGTAGTATTCACAACTACCCAAATAACTTGGTGCCAGTCATGGAAGAAACTTCAAATGGAGGAGATTTCCACGTGGTGGAACTAGTGGGGGCTACCCACAAAGAAGATTCCACACAAGTGCCCATGCCCGCAATCTAAAAATTAATTGCCTCAACCATGCTCCAGAACGGGTTTGAACCCGAGTGAGGTCTAGGAAGGGACCCACATGGCATCATAGAGTCGGTCTGAATTTCTCCAGACAATTTTTGCCTCGGCGAGGTCTAGGAAGGGACCTACATGGCATCATAGAGCCGATCCCAATTTCTCCAGAAAATTTTTGCTTCGGTTTGGGGTATGTTCCTAATGATGACGAGATCTCCAAAGCCAACAGAAAGAAGAAAGGCCCTGCAAAGCTGCGCTAGCCAATCCCGAATGTGTACTAGTCATTCCCAGTAAGAATGCCCATGCCTGACAAGGAAAGCATAGAAGAAGGATTTGGGATGCTATTCTAAGAGGAAGACTGCCTAGTGATATTTGGGGAGTGCATTGAAATGTTGACCATTCTCAATGCTGATCCAGGCGAGAAACTATCTAATTGGACCTCTACCCTGCTCTGGGCTCTTCGGTAGAGATATAATGAATTTATGCTTTAAAATCGGTGAGAATCAGTCGAGGCCTGATTACTCACCATTTTCACTTTTAAATTACCTCGTGATGTCTTCAAAAAATAGAAATGACTCGATGTTGATCCGACTCAGGGCTACAGTTTGTGCTTTCTTTTATTGAAGTTAATGAAGCCTCGATTTATGAGAAAAACTAACTATATTATTTACTTACACACATGTTTTATACTAACCCTAATTTGCCTTGTTTTTTCAGTGATAAAAAGATAAAACAACCTCAAATGTCATGACATGTAGCAAAACGAATGAGTCAAGTGAAATAGACGAAGAGGAATACGAAGAGTATGATGAGGACATAATGTTACCTAAGGGTCTCGTGGAAGAGGTAGAGCAGTTTGAGAACGAACAGAAGCCTAACCTAGATGAAAGAAATAATTAATCTAGTAAACGAGGAAACAACCAAAGAAATTAGGATAAGAACGCATTTAGAAGCGCCTCAAAAGGATGAGTTAATAAATTTGCTAAGATAATACGTGGATATTTTCGCATAGTCATATGCTGACATGAGTAGTGGAAGTAACTTCGTACCCAATATGGTTGGACAACATAGTGCCAGTACCCAAGAAAGATGGAAAGATTCAAATCTGTGTGGACTACCGCGATCTTAACAGACCTTTTCCCAAGGATAACTTCTCACTTCCAAACATTCACATACTCATTGATAACTACCAAAAACACGAGTTACAATCATTTGTGGATTGCTTCGCAGGGTACTATCAAATCTTGATGAGCAAAGAGGATGCTGAAAAAACAGCATTTATCACTCCATGGAGAGTGTATCACTACAAGGTAATGTCATTGGGCCTCAAGAATGCCAGCGCCACTTACATAAGGGCTATGATCGTCATCTTCCGTGACATGATCCATAAGGAAATTGAAGTATACGTGGACGACGTCATTATCAAATCAATAGAAAGCTCAGAACATACTACACACTTACGGAAGTTATGTAACAGACTCTAAAAATTTAGTCTAAAGCTAAACCTGGCCAAGTGTGTATTTGAATTACCTGCCAGAAAACTATTAGGATTCATAGTCAGTCGAAAGGGCATAGAGCTACACCTATCAAAAATCAAAGCCATCCAAGAGCTACCACCTCCAAAGGCTAAGAAAGAGGTCATGAGTTTCCTAGGAAGACTTACATTGGGCGATTCATAGCCCAATCCACAATCATTGCGGAATCAATACTCAAGCTGCTAAAGAAAAATGCCCTGACAAATGGACTGAGAAGTGTCAGAAAGCGTTTGACACTATCAAGAAATATTTGTCCAACCCACCAGTCTTGGTACCTCTTAGGCTTGGTAGCCCACTATTACTATATCTGTCGATATCAAACAAAGCCTTCGGATTCGTGTAAGGACAACATAATGAAACTGGCAAAAAGGAACGAGCAATCTACTATCTGAGCAAGAAGTTCACTACATGCAAAGCAAGATACATTTGGTAGAGAAAAAATATTGTGCTTTGACATGGGTTGCCTAAAACCTGAGGCATTACTTTTCTTCATACACCACTCATATTGAAGATGGATCCATTGAAGTACATCTTTCGCCAACCCACACCTATCGCGAAATTGGCCAAGTGGCAAATGTTGTTGAGCTAATTTGACATCACGTATATAGCACAAAAGGCCGTCAAGGGACAAGCATTGGCCGACCTACTAGCAGATAGTCCAGATAAAGATTTTGAGCCACTTCGGACTTACTTCCCAGATGAAGAAGTACTAACAGTCAATTATAAGGGTTCAAGAATTGGAACAGTCTTAGTATTAGAAATCGGGAAGCATTATCTGATGGCCACAAAACTCAAGTTTCGATGCACCAACAACATGGCAGAATACGAGCATGCATTATAGTCCTCAGAATGGCTTTGGATATGGACATCCATGAGTTATTAATCATAGGTGATTCAGATTGTTGATCCATCAAGTACAAGGCGAATGGGCCACGAAGAACTCCAAAATTTTGTCATATGTGAACCTTGCACAAAGGTTTTGCAAGAAGTTTAAGAAGATTGATTTCAAACATACGCCAAAGGCTCATAACGAGTTCATCATTGTTCTAGCTATCATAGCATCCATGATACAACATCTCTAAAGAAGTTACATTGACTCACTGGAGATAAATCGAAGGGAAGAGCATGCCTATTATTCCCATGTTGAAGCGGAGCCCGATGGCAAGCCATGGTATATTAATATAAAGATATATCTGGGAAAGGGAGAGTATCCTGAGAATACCACAAGCAATCAGAACAAAGCCATCCAGAGATTGGCCAATGAATTCTTCTTTAACAAGGAAATTCTCTACAAAAGGACACCAGATCTAAGATTTCTTCGATGCGTGAATGCCACCGAGGCCACAAAACTTCTAGAAGAGGTACATGCTAGAATCTATAGGCCTTACATGAATGGGTTCGCTCTAGCCAAGAAAATCCTCCGAGCAGGTTATTATTGGATGACAATGGAAAATGACTGTTGCAAATTTTTGGAAAGATGCCATCAATGCCCAATCCATAGAGATCTGATTAGAGTCCCACCAGCGAGCTCACCTTGGCCATTTGTCGCCTCGATTATGGACATTATTGGACCCATCGAGCTTGCTACATCAAATGGACACTGATTCATTTTGGTCACCATAGATTACTTCACCAAACAGGTGGAAACTACATCGCACAAATCGGTGACGAGAAAGTAGTAGTTGATTTCATGTGAAACAAAATTATATGTTGGTTTGGCATACTAGAGTCCATCATAACGGTTAACGGAGAAAATCTGAACAGTCACCTAATGAAGGACATGTGTGAACAATATCGAATAACCCATCAAAATTCCACCGCCTATCGGCCACAAATGAATGAAGGTGTAGAACCGGCCAACAAGAACATCAAGAGAATATTAAGAAAAATGAAAGACAACAACAAGTGTTGGCATGAATAGTTTCCTTATGCATTGCTAGGATACCGAACAATAGCTCGAACTTCAATAGGGTGTAATGACCCGTTTGGTCATTATTGCCTTTTCAATGCTTTAGATATTTTTTCGAGCTTGGTTAGCTCACATTTGACCCGAGGGGACTATTTACATACTTCCCGAGGTCTTTGGATATGATTTGGGTGATTTTATGGAAAAATTGGGCTTTAAGCAAAAAAGAGTTGACTCAAAATTGACTTTTGGATAAACAAACCTTTTTTAAGAATCCGTCAATTCTAAGAGGTCCGAATGGTCTTTTAGAACTTGTGTGTATATTTGGTTCGGTTCCTAATGCACTCGGGTGCATTTTGGGACTTGGGTTGGGAAGTTAGTTTTGAGGTATCGGGGGTTGACTCGGTCAACGAGATCTCCGTTGGGAATTCATAGAACACGAGTGTGTTCGTAGTGTGTTTTTATGTATTTCTGCATATATGGGTTGTGAGCAGATGGCCTCGGGTGATAGTCAGAATTTCGGGATGAGTTGATGAAACTTGACTAGTTTCTGGCATCTGGTGTCCCGCTATAGCGGTACCGCTATAACAACCTGGGAATTTAGGCAAGGACCGCGAAAGCGATCATGGGACCGTGGAAGCGGGACCGCTAAAGCATTCGGGTGAGCGCCAAAGCAGGTGGCGAGAAGTTGAGTTCATTAAATATGTGTTAAAAGCCCTAAGTCTTTCATTCAATACCACTCCAAAAATAGAGCTATTGGGAGCATTTCAAGGTATTTCTTGGGGGGAAATCACTATGGTAAGTCCTTCTATCTTCAATGATATTCCATATTTCATTAATCACCTAAGGAATCCATTAAACATGGTAGTTTGCTTAAGAAATGGTGGATTGAAGTAGGGTTTTGTGGGTTCTTCATTCTAGGCTATAAAACCTTGAATTATTGATTGGGTTAGCTTCATTAAGCATGGAATTGATGATTAGAAACTATTCTTGCATGGTTTCTTCCTAATTAGTGGCTAATTTATGGAATTGGAAGTTAGGGTTCATACACAAATTTGGGGGTTTATCTGAATTTAAGTGATTTGTTAGTTCTTCTAGCTTATAATTGATGGGAATTGATCACCTAGAACATTAATTACATGTTGAGACCTATAGATTCCTAATTTCATCTTTTTAGTTCATAAAATACATTTCATAGGCTGATATTTGGGTCTTGAATAGAAGTAAGGTTTGACTATTGGAGACTTTGCTATTCGGCTTTCCAGGTAGGTTACGGTTTACCTTATCGTGAGACTTCAATTAGTGAAGCGTATGTTTAGATGATATAGTCAGAGATTGCATGTAAGCCTTCGGGTATGAAGTTGAGATGGATATTACCTTAGGTTGGGCCCTGTTGTATAATTTGGGGGCTAGCCACCCCATTGCTTTGTAGTCCTATTTGTTCTATGCAGTTGTTGGCTCATCCCTATGTTGAGATATCAGATATTGGTGATTAGTTATACATCCTGATTATGATATTGTGGTACCTTACTTTTATTTGATATTGAGATGAGAATTGTGATTCTATTGTGGCTTATTGTGTAGCCTTATTATTAATATTACTTGTGTGCCATGTGTGGTACTGTTTGGGATTGAATCGGTTATTTGATGTTATATTGCATCGTATTCATACTCATTTTCATGATACATTGATATTGCCTTGTCATGGTAGTGAGGATGGAAAATGAGAAGGAAATACAGATGCATTGAGACACATTTGATACAAGTCATCTCTGGGCTGTGTGCGAAGTGACCGGTACTATTCTGAGACTATTGTATATTGAGTCATCTCTGGGCTGTGTGCAGAATGACTGATATGAGGTAGATTGGTTGGATATGAAGTCATATCTGGGCTGTGTGCGGAGTGACTGGTACATGGACTTCACGGGTCCCTCATTGGTTGTACTGTGGAGATGTGATGTTCCATCATCAGAGTACATGAGTACAGTGCATATGCATTGCAGTTATCATTCATACATTATTGTATTGGATTTTATCTCTTGGTTTTCTATGATATGGTTGTGATATGATTGTGACAAATTGGTTAGGATTGGTTATACTAAGACTTGGCACAGTTGGGTTTAGACGCTATAACATAGGTGATGACTTGTACCATGGTTATTTATTCGTGTTGACTTATACCTTGTTGTTTTGACGTGTTTATCTTGCGTTGTTGTCTTTATATACATTAGCTAGTCCTAGTCGGACTATGATACCTATCAGTACTTGTTGTTTGTACTGACCTACAATTGTTGCATTCTTTTCTGAATGCAGAGTACCAGGTTAGATCTATTTCTACCCCTCGTGGCTGATTATCAAGGTTGCTGCCTAGTTTATTCAGGGTGAGCATAAGGACTGTCGCTGCCCGAAGGCTCTTCTTTCTATTTATGTCTTATTTCTATTTCGATACATCATTTGAGATTTTATGTATTAATCAGACTTGTAGAATTGGCAGAGCTTTTGTATGACCAGACCAGATACTGGGGTTGAATTCTCATTACTTCCACATTTCTTTATATTATTATCGCGAGACTTACGTTATTCTATTTTCTTCCACTTTACTTATGTTTTATGATTTCTGGGATAAGGGTTCGCCTACCGAGGTGGGAAAGGTAGGTGCCCGCACGACTTACCGAAAATGGATTGTGACGGGGGCAGCCCCTTACTTGTTTGTCTATTAGCACTAAAGCAGTCAATCCTACTGAAGTAGACCATCACTGAGGATCATTCAAGAAGAAGAGTTGGACAACGCGGAATGCGTCTGAAATCGATACGAGCAATTGGCTCTAATCAATGAAAAGAGGATGATTGTCGTATGTCACGACCAATTATACCAACAAAGGATGGCACACCCCTTCAACGAGCGAGTCAGAGCTCGACTTTTCCAAATAGGACAAATGTTACTCAAGCGTGTGTTTCCACACCAACACGAGTACAAAGGGAAATTTGCACCCAACTGGCAAAGTCCGTACGTGGTCCGCAAAGTATTCTCCGGAGGAGCGGTGATACTAGTAGAAATGGATGGCCAAGAGTGGTCCAAAGCAATCAACTCAGATGAAATTAAGCGGTGCTATGCGTGAAGACATGCTTTTCATTTGTAACAGTTACGTATTTGCTTGTAATAGATAGAAAAACCAAATAATTTACTTGTAATATGAACTACTCAATGACCTGATGTCCCTCCAGTGGAATACGTAGGTAGTCTATTTGGGACCCAGTCGTGTTATTAGTAAAAATCAAAATCCAATAACTTTATTTCGAACTACGTTTGACCTGATTCCTGCTGCGACAGGACACATAGGCGTTTTTTGAGCTCAGTCATACCAATCAGAAAAACTCAAAAAACCTCTAGGAAGCCATAGAGATAAGACTGCAAGAAGACTCAGAATTGGCACGAGAGTTTTCCACACATACCCAACTGGGGTAGAATTTTTTACCTCAACAAGTCCGGCCCGAGAGTTAACTGGTCCACAACCTAAACAGGGGCATAAATTTTGAGAAGATCTCAAAATTTCTTCTTTCGACAATTCGGCCTAAGAGCTAGCCGACTTGAAACCCTAAACTGCGGTAGAAATTTTGAGAGGGTCTCAAAATTTCTTACATCAAGATTTGGCATGAGAGTTCACCAAAGCAAGACTTAAACTGGGGCAGAAGTTTTGAGAGGGTCTAAAAAATTCCACAGTAGGAAGCTGAAGTTTCAAGCATCAGACGCAGCAAAAGGTGGAAGAGTCCTTATTCAAATGCACATGTCATGACAACTAACTCAAACAATTTTTAAAATTACATATTTTTTTATGTTAAGATAAATTCATCTTTCAAAATTACCGAATCCAAGAGGATTAGATCCATGAAAGTAGCCAAGCCGGCGAAACAATGACGCAGCAAAGGACAACGACATGGATCAACTTCATAGGAAACTAACACTCTTTGAATGCAGGTTTCCAGTGTCGTCAGGAGGACGACCATTTATCATTAACGTTGTCTATTTATGATGGTAAAACAGGCAACAAGATAAGGCGAGGCGGCTACCAAAAGATAAGAACGCCACAAGGGTGGCCCAACTAAGCCAAAAGGGCTGCAAAGGGCAAGAAATGCCAAAAGCGAAACAACCCAGCCAAAAGGGATACAAGGGCAACAAATGCCTTAAAGGCAACAACCTAGCTGAGAGGGTTATAAAAGGATAAAAATGCCAAAAGGGCAATAATCTAGCCAAAGGGCTACAAGGGAAAGAAATGTCAAAAGGGAAACAATCTAGCCAAGAGGGCTATAAAAGGATAAATATGCTAAAAGGGAAACAATCTAGCCAACAGGGCTATAAAAGGACAAAAATGCCAAAAGGGCAACAATCTAGCCAAAAGGGTCACAAAAAATTAAAATTTCATATCTGACCAAGAGGGTCACAGCCGACATAAAGGATGAAAGAAAGATGATCTAGCCAAAAGGGGCCATATCTGTCATTTGCATGCCGGGAAGGCCATTTCATTCAAACATTTGCATGCCGAGAGGGTCATTCATACAAACATTGTTGAAAGGGCCATTTATACAAACACTGCCAAGAGGGCCATTCATACAAACATTGTCGAGAGGGCCATTCATACAAAAATTGCTGAGAGGGTCATTCATAAGCATGCCAAGAGTGCCATTCATACAATATTTCCGAGAGGGCCATTCAAACAAACTGCCAAGAGGGCCATCCATACAAATGTTTCCAAGAGGGCCATTTCATGCAAATAATGACTGGAGGAGGTCAAACGACATACAAACAACCAAAAATTCTATTCATACAAACATTTCCAAGAGGTTCATTTCATGCAGACAATGACCGGAGGAGGTCAAACGAATCAAGCACTGCCAAGAGGGCCATTTCATACAAACAAATGACCGGAGGACGTCAAATAAATCAAATACTGCCAAGAGGGCCATTTCCTTCAAACGATTATCGGAGAAATTCAAATAAATCAAACAAGTGCTAAGAAGGTCATTTACTATCAAACAACTGACCAAGGGAGTTATTTCATGCAATTAAATAACCAGAGGGGGTCAAACAAATCAAACGGTACCAAGAAAGTCACCTACTTTCTGCAAACAGCCAAGAAGTCCATGAAATCAAAAACCACACAAGGGTGGTGCAACAAAGACACATGGCCAAGATGGTCATTGAGTTAAAGTGGTTCCAAGAAGGTCACCTCACAAATTCAAAAACAAGAAGGTACAATCAAACCACACAAGGGTGATAAAAGCAAAACAAACACCAATAGGTCAACCATAATGTTATCCAGCAAATGGAAGCAGGTTAGCAGCCGCCAAGGAGAGGAGCAGGCTGATCAAACCAGATCCAGACGCGTGCAGAACAAACGTTCTTACCTAGCTGGTCGAGATAAGGTGTCCATGAGAGTCAAGCACTCTGATCAGGAATTGGAAGATCACTCAACCATGTGCTAATTCGCACAAAATTTGATTTTTTATTTGTTTGCTTTAGTTGCATTCTTTTCTAAATCCCCTCAACTGATCGGGCAATCATCGGAAAACACAAAAGGCATTCTCGCATAAGGGATACTCTTTTCCTCCGATCGAGTCGAACTACAATTAACTCGATTCCCAAAACCAGGGATATGTAGGAAAACTCAATACCAAAGAGTCATTCACACTCCAACAAACCACTCCGGATTTCTCAGTTTTGACACTGTAAATTCGGGATTTGTTTGAATTTGCATTTAGAAGTCTAATTGAGTCGAACTACAAATGGGTTGTGTTCTCATATTGCACGAGATATGTAGAGAACCTAGAGACCAAGGTCCAGCCATAAATTTGTCAAAAGAGAGATATTCTGAAAATTAGTCAGCCAAAATTAGGTTTCTCAAATTTCGATGCTCGGGGATGGGCTTGCCATCCCCGAACAATGAAGGGGCAGTTGTTGACACCTAATTTTTGCCCTCCAATATTGTTTTTTAATTAGCCGGAGTTCTTGGATCTCAAACGGATTAAAATATGTATTTTATAAACCAAAATGATTTTTACAAAGTTATTTCGATAATATTTTGCCATTTCATTTGGCAAAATAATTTCAAATATATATTGTAAGTCATTTAAAATATTTTTCATATTTTATCATCAATATTAAAGTGTTTGTCAAATTAATTCAAAATTATTCGAAACAATTATTCAATTAATTGGTTAAATTATTAAATATCAAATTGACAAATATTTTACTCTGTTAATTCAAGAAAATTGATTAATTAAATAAAATAATCAATTACATCTCAAGTTTACAACTTGCATAACTACACTTGCATTTTTGGTCAAAATTAACAACAATTAGTTATTTATTAATTGTGGTTACAATATAAATGGTCAAATTAATTGCTACGTGGTAATTATGGCTACATTTGAAATATCCAATTTCATGATTAAGGTCAATTAAGGTTATAATTGCAAAGGTGGTCATTTTATGCATATGGCCTTTTAAAAAGAAAATTAATTGGATAATTAATCATAATATGACCGTAATTTAACTGTTTAATGTTTTAATTTTGGACGTTTGTTAAAGTTGCACGTTTTACCCTTGCATATATATACATATATACCTGAATATACATGTATATATGCATATAAACGTGTATACAAGTGTATGCGTACATATGTCTCTTGGGCCCCCTTTCCCTTTCCCTCTTAAAGACGGTCAAATCCAGCCCAACAAGGCCGGACCCGTCCCATTTCCTCAATTCAACACAAACATATACAGACATGTATATGCCAAACGATCCCTTTACGCGTAGATGAGGGTTTTCTTTAAGAAACCCTAGCCGCCACGGCATAATTTCTCTCTCCTGTTGTCATAGTTGCCGAAAATGGCAATGCCACAGTGTACAAACACTTTTACAGAGGTTGTACACCCATTTGAGGCAAGAAATTAATTCTTACCTCCTCTCTCCACCGAGATTCAACTAAAACAAGGTATTAGTTTTGTATTTTTGTTACTTTTCTGCAATTCACGGTCAAAAGAATCAAAATCCTTAATGGTTTTTCTTGTATTTGATTTCAAACTCTCAATTTCTATTGGTCCTTACGATTTTATGAAGATTCAACATGAATCCCTTATAAATCAACTAGTCCCACATCGAAAGTGAAACAACTTTGAGGGTTTGGGGGTTCTATATATAGAACCCCTAACCTTTAACACACACTCACACACACAGAATATAATATATTCACAAGCAAAAAACTCAAAAACTAAGGTTTTAACAGAGTGACCGACTAGAATTGGACATTTTGTTTATTCCTTTAGTTTTGAGCCTTAGTTTAATATTTTCTTTTCTTTGTGGTTGAGTTTCGGGGTTGAGGAGCAAAAGAGTCTCCAATTTCAATTCTCGACAAAAGGTTGCACTTGAAAAAGGTAAAGGTTCTTCCTTTTAGTTTATTTTTTTGTAAATATTTAGTGTTTATATGTTCGTATGTGTTTATGTGTGATTAGTTGTTAGATTAATGGCTAGTTTAGCATTGTTAGCAGTTTTAGTATTAGAAGCCAGTTCTGTTTTAGTTTAATATGGTGTTATTTGCTTATCTGTTAGTTTAATGGCTATTGTATGATTATTGTAGTTTCAGTCTAGTGTTAGTGTTAGTTATATTCTTGTCTTGCCCTTTTGATGTCCATTAACAGGTTATGTGGTCATATATCTATATCGAAATGGGTTTAGTTTAAGCAAATAGGGATATAATCTTTAAGGTTTCAATTCTGGGTGTCTGATGCCACTGCTAGCCTAAATTTTGCCTTCAGCATGTTATAAGATCTATTTAAATAGTTAATTTGATAAAATGCTCAAAGGGTTTATCATTAATTGATTCACTGGAAATCCTAGTCTAATCCTTGACCAAGTATGAGTGTATTCAGGGGTAGTGCATTCATTCTGGGTCAGTATTAGTTGATTAGAACTTGATGAACTATGTTCATATCTACAATAGGACTTATAGATTCTCAATAAATCATCTTCACGGATTCGATGAGTTTCAGTTCAGATTTGAGGTATGACAGGTCTACCGAGCTTTGTTAGGGTTTGCAAGTGGACTCGACGGTATTTTATCAGGAGCAGCTATTCAGATAGATATAATAGTTTCATCGATACTTAGTAATGATTTAGGAGGTACTATGGTTGCGAGAGGTCTTTAGATTGATCGGATGGTTTCGTACGGACTTGGATCGGCAAGTTATTCAGTGGCATGCTTCTTATACTGTGATTTGAAGGTCTAAAAAGACTTGGAACTGGCAAAGTCAGCTATGAGTAAGATCAGTTTGATGGAATTGCTTAGACTTGCTCTAATAAAGAAAGAATTCTTTTCTGGAAAGAGTAAGTCATGGCTATGGGCTTGTGTTTATGTGTTTCTAAGAAATCATAGTGCTAGGAACGACTTTAGAGGGGTGGAAGAAAGGTTAGCGGAATCAGAGTATTTTACCGGTTCAGAGTGGGATATGATTGTGTCTATATCTAAGGTTCGTGTTGTTTTAAGGGATGTTGTGGGACCTATTGATCGAGTTCATAGGTATAGTTATAGGGAGTCAAATAATTCCAGCAAAGCAATTTTTTTTATATTCGGGGATCAGTTGTGAGAGCATTTCCAGTATGGGAATATGTAAATTGGGTCTTTTAGCTAAGTTAGAGAAAGCTTGACTGATAAGGTGAGAGGGCAGTGATTGTGGCATATTTCGTGCTGTGGAGGCTTTCATGTTGTTATGATAATGATTCCTTGGTTACCGTCATCGTTCATACACTCTTTCTTCGTTTAAGGATGAACGATTGTTTAATTGATATCTCATGTAACGACCTGTTTGGTCGTTATAGTACTATTGACCCTTTTACCCCTGTTAACCCTTTCCTGAGGTCATCGGGCGAGTTCTAGTGTGACTTTTGGAAGTTTGGCCTTAAAGTGAGCTATGTTTGACTCAAAATTGACCTTTTGGATAAATGGACCTTTTTTGAAATTTTGTCGATTCCAAGAGGTCTAGATGACCGTTTATAACTTGGCGGTAAGTTCAGTTCGGTTCCCAACACACTTGGGAGCGTTTAGGGACTTGGGTTGGAAACTTGACTTTAGGCCATCGGGGGTTGACTTGGAAAAATAGACCTCCGTTGGAAATTTTGAGGAAGCGAATAAATTCGTAGCGCGTTTTTATGTGTGTTTGCATGTTTGTTATGTATCCGTGGGGCCTCGGGTGATAGTCGGATTTCATATTGGAAAGTATCAAAAGACAGAAAATTCTGGCACCAGACTTGCTGCACTGTAGCAGTGGATCGCCCCAGCGGACGGTTATCCGCTGTGGCATGATGTGGCGGTCGTGATGCCGCCCTAGTGAGGTTTGATGATGATTGGGCATACGCACCATGGCGGGCTTTCGGCCGCCGTGACGGGTGCGCTATAGCGGGTGCCCATACCGCTACAGCGCATGTCGGGCAGTTTTATGATATTTCTTAAGTTAAAAAGCCTTAAACCCTTTCCATTTCATTTCATCCTCTTCTAAGCATACTGTTATTGGTTGTGCGTCCACTAAATAATGTATGAGGGACCTGGTTGTGTACCAGTTTCCTTATGCAATGCAGTATGTAAAGGACACATGATGTTACCGTGGAAAACTCCTTGCTCAAGGGATTAAAAACCACTATCTATCCCAGTTGAATTTCAACTCCACTACACCAAGCAACTTTAGGTTACAACTCTAGCATAAGCTAGGAATTAATTCCTATAATCCCTCACCCTTATAATAACATCTTTGCAACCTAAGAACTAACCACCGTAGCCCCTGTATACTTGCAATACTCCGAATTCAAGTACCTCTACTTGACTAACTCTAGCCAAGGACCACTAATGCACCTAGACTAACTCTAGCCTAGTGTACCACTCAAAAGCTTGCGGAAACACACTTCCAACAAGTACACTATGAAACTTTTAAGAAACACCTACAATCAGCTTCTCAAACAAGAAGAGTAGGTTTACCGTTTAAGCACAAACAAACACAGACTTACAACAACATAAAGAACTTAGACTAAATCTGTGTCTGGATCGGGTTCTTCAGTTTTGCAAATGACTTGTTCTTGAGAGAACTTGAGAACTTTTGATGGCAGGCATTTTCTTGATTTTGATTAGGTTTTCAAGTATACTCAATAAGTTCCTATCATGTTGTATATATAGTGGGAGCATGTGGGATGGATAAAGACCACTCATTCACTTTGACCTAACGCATGGGCCAACTCGCAGTTGTACTTGTGTGCAGCAAGTGGCTCGGCTTTACAGCTGTCTCTGCCAACAGTGCAATGCGCACAGAGAGCAAATTCCAGACCAGGTCTCCCATTAGTTTTGAAACAGTTTAACAATCATCAAAACACGAATGCAATTGGAACTATCACATACGCGGGCGATTTTGAGAGCGTTGGGACTAAAGACGTAAGATCCTTGGTCTTAAACTTCATTACTTACCTTCATTAATCATTAATCCAAGATAGAAAGCACTAGAATCAAAGAGGGAACAATGGGTTTTATGAGAAACCCTTAAAATGGGTTTTAGATTTCCTAAATAGAAATTGTTGATAAGATTGGTCAGTATAACCATAGGTTTTAATATATTCATTGTTGTTAAGCTTATATCTTCCATTATTAGATGTCAATTTGTGAATTGAAAAGTTAGGGTTCTTACCCAAATTTGGGGGTTTGAGTTAAAATTCGGATTTAGCTTAATCTTGAGTTAATCTGGCAATTGATTAGAGGGTTTTGATCATCTAGACTTGAATTGCATATTCCACCTTAGAATTTCCCGTTTTACCCTTGTGGGCCAATTTCCCCAACTTCCATAGGTTGGATTTGACCTAATTTAGAAGCTTAGCAATATGGGTATTGTTCTTCATGGTTTCTAATCTAGATTAATTTTATAACTAGACATTGAGGATTTGGAGACGCTACGAAAGGGAAAGGCAAAGGTGTGGTTGTTCGTGGCTCTTGTTAGCCATTCCAGGGAGGTTACGGCATACCTTATGGGTAGACTTCAGTCACTAAAGTGTGATTGTCGGAGACAGCATGTTACACCTTCGGGTATGAAGTTGGGATATATTCTTAGGTTGATACTGTTGTTGACTATGGATCGTCACCTTATCGTGTTCTATATTGCCTTATTTTGATTTGTTGGCTTGTCGCCATGTGATTGATTCTAGAGTTAATGCTTAGGGATTGTATTATGAGTTTGAGAGCGTATTTATCAATCGTTGAGGTTGTTGGAAAGAAAATTAAAGTAAATTTATGATATCGATATTGTGATTGAGATATGTGTCCATGCGTGGCACGATTGATTTGATTTGTTGTCATCATTCATTGAAATTATGCATTGCACTCATTCTCATCTTTCGTGATACTCTGATATGCATACTTAGTGATTTATTCATGGTTGTGAACATGTATCTCTCAGTTATTGGTTATTGACTTGTGAAGAGGAAGGAATTCATATTGATCTTGGTATTGGTATATGTGTCGATGTGTGCCACGATTTTTCATTGATATACTCTTGTTAGAATTGATATCAAGCATGCATTCATACTCATATATTTGGATCGGGTCGTGCGCTGCAACACACATATAAATATACATACATTTGAATGGGTTGCATGTTCCGCAACACTAACTTGGATCGGGCTATGCGCCGCAACAGGTACATGAACTTCACGGGTCCCCCATGGGTCATGACTATCAGAGCGCAGACATCATATTTCCGGAGCATGTGTGTATCATTGCATTGCATTATATCGCATTCATATTTCATTCACTCATACATCTTATTTTTGGTAATACTTATTTATTGTATTGTACGGTGTTCGTGAATATTGACTCCCTAGTTTGTTACTAATTTTGGATCATCGTTTTCCTGATTAATATATACTTGGGAAGTAATGAATTCAAGGATTAGAGACTTTCCCTTAGATTAAGACTTTAGGTTTCGGATAATGTTGGTGGTGGTACTAGAGTTTTTGGTTATTCTGAGGAATTGTGAAAAATTTGGCAAGACTTGGGTTTAGATACTTCACTATAGGCTTTATCTAGATGTAATTCATTGAGGATTTCTTGGATATTTTGGTACTTGAGCTATTATTCTTGGATGTGTTCATGCTTTATGCTTGGTTGTGAGCATGCCTATTCTTCAGTCTCTTCCTTTATATATGTTAACTAACTATTGTCGGCCTATGATGCCTACTCAGTACATGTTGTTTGTATGCTACCTTGATACACTCCTTTTCGGGGTGTAGACTTTGAGACAGGTTCCCCTTCCACCTCTCGAGACTGATTTTTGGCGCCTAGTTTGCGAGTTTCTAGGGTGAGTACCTGACGAGTCGCTGCCCGGAGGCTCATCTATGCTGTCTTTATTTTCTTCGATTCAGATAGTTGTTTTACCATTTGAGACGTGTATTTTCTAGACATTACTTAGTTGCTCTTGTATGAGTCAGACCAGTTCCTTGGGGTTGTATTTATATTCCGCACTTGCGATTATTTATGATTCAGACTTTTACTTATTCTACTCTAGTTACTTTATTGTGGTTGAATGTATGAATTGGTAAAAGGGTTCGCCTACCGAGGTGAGAATGGTAGGTGCCCGCGCCATTTAGTGAAATTGGGTCGTGACAAGTTGGTATCAGAGCCTTAGGTTACTCGTTCTATTAGTACAAGAGCATGTCTAGTAGAGTCTTGCGGATCAGTACGATGAGCTCTATACTTATCATCAAGAGGCTATGAGACATTTAAGAAACCTCAAATTCTTTCTGTCTTCGTGCCACTTCATTCGAATTGGTAGTTAGTTGATTCCAACTGGTATCTAAATGTCTTTATCTTAATCACCCACGGAGGGTGGAAACTCGTGCTTAAATTCTTATGCAAGTGGTTTCGTTATGACGTGGCTTGGTATGGTACGAGATGTGTCATCCTGATTCGAACGCATGACCAAGTTCAGTTTCTAGATATAGCTTGAGGTTTCAGTTGTGTGGGATCATGGTTAATATTCGTTTATTGTGGGGTTTCTTGAGAAATGAGAAAGATGTTACAAAGAGTTAAATGATCTCCATGTTTTTAGTGTTGGGTTGCTCGGAATGGGGCAAAAGTGCATTTATGGCTTAACAAGAGTGATTTATTTGATGATATGTTTGGTTGTGAGAAAAGTTTTAACTTCATCAGGGAATTATGGTGGTTTGCATGGCACAAGTGTACCAATGGGAGGTCTATGATTCATCAGTGGTAGGGTACTAGATATTGATATGCGGGGACGAGTGTAAGTTTTGTAAGGATCATCGGATTTGGTAAAAGTACAAGGACCGCGTGTAATAAAGAAGAGAAGTTGAGGATAAGGACATAAAGGATGACTTTTGTACAAAACGTGTAGCGAAGTAAGATTTCTTAGGGTATTTTTGGTATGAGTACTTTTAGTGTTAATGGGATGGACGAATAAGGAAGAGGACTTGGATAGAATACTCTCCGTTATTAGGAAGGGAAGAATTGGTATCTGATGTGCTTGTGAGAATAAGGTTGCAATTGGTACGAGAGTGGATTTCATATTCGGCCATGAAAGGTTAAGTTGGGCCTCGACGTGATTTATTGCTAATAGCTTGTGGGTCCTTTCAGGAAAATGGTTATCAGTTCTAGATTAGGAAGCAAGACTACTTGTGGTGAGTGGAGACTTAAGATGCTGGGAGGTTGTGGTTCGGGTCTTTCAGTATAGAGGTATGTTCGTCGAGTCTTCACATTTAGAGGAATGATAATGATATCGTGGAATCAAGGGCTAGTTGGATTGACAGCTGTGTACGGTCTTGAAGGGTAAAATATACATAAGGGTTCCGTGTCGAGTTGGTAAATTTGGTTATGCCGTGGGCCAATGGGAGTCAGTGGTTAGTTAATAAGAATGACTCTAGTGTTGGATTGGGGTGGAGAGCCTTATACATATTATGTTAGTTTCAACTAGTTCCTGCTATTACTGGTGTTGCTATTTGGTTGAGTTGATCGAATGAAAGGGATATTCGCGCAAATGGTTAAAGGTGTTCTGTTTCGACAATTGGGACGTTTGAAGTGGTAAATCAATAATGAGGTTTGGACAAATTCGAGTTGTGGGGAACATTTTGGAATTTGAGATGGGGGAATTTGAGCAAAGGCATCATGGTAGAGCTACGTGGAGATATTAGTAAGACTGTGTATGTGATACGCTGGATTTAAAGAGCATTCAATTTAGAGTTGAATGCGTTAAAGGAACTCTAGTGTGTAGAGCGGGTGGTATGCTTTTATCTCCAGGATTGACTCGGCTAGTTTGCAAGACTTATGATTATGTGGTATTCTATGGAGCGGGTTCGAGAAATGGTTAGAGGGTGACGAAGATTGTGATTTGATTGGATTTGGGGAATTGAAGAGTCAAGAAAGAGTATAGTTGATCGAGAATAGGTAAAAATAAAGTACATCTTCGGGATTGCTTGGGTCAGTATAGGTTGTAGAGATGTTTTTCATATTTCAGATGAAGTGTGACCGTGAGTACGCTTAAACAAGAGAGTCTACGGAAAAGGACTAAGTGATATGATTTATTAAGTGATATGACGCAGTTCCGTGAGGTTTCGTGATCAACGACTAGTGAGAAAATAATTTCAGATAACCAATATGTTAAGGCGTAAGGAAGTGCAATTACCCCCAAGAATCAATGAGCTACTGCAACAATTTGAAGATGTATTTGCTGAACCAAAATCCCTCCCCCCCCCCCCCCCCCAAAGAGCCCATGATCATTGATCATTTTATCCCTCTTAAGCCTGGGCCCATTAGATCAAGAATTCAACAAGATTATGCTAAACTAGTTCGTGAAAAGTGATTGTTCTTGCTTCTATGTGATGTTGTGGTGAGTTTGGTCTTGAAGCAAGTTGTGTGAGTTGAAGTTCTTCAAGTATAAGGTATGTTTTTCATCTTGTATCTTATGTGAAGTTGAATTGAAGGTTTAGCAAGTCTTAAAATTGAAAATAGCTATGGAAAAAAGGTCATAAAGGGTTGTGTTGTAGTTGTTGAGTTCATGGACTGTTTTGAGCATGTTGTGGCTGTGTTATTGAGCTAATTTCCATGTATATGGATAATATCTAATGTTGTTAATGTTGATGAGATTATGCTCCTTAATTTGGAAGAAAATAAGTGTATATTGTTATATTTTGGCTTATTTGGTGCATATTCTTTGTATGGGCAGTGAAAGGAGTATTTAAGGACTTTTATAAACTTGCTATTATTATTGTGGGTTGTTGTATATGTTGAGGTGATTGTAGAGTTAGGGGAAATGCTGCCCGAATTTCGTTAACTTACTTAATATCTTGGTTTGACCTCATAAGCATTTCACCGAATTAACCTTGGTGCGAATTATCTTGAACGTAGATTTGCAAATTCGGGAGGATAAGCACTAAGTAATTAAGGAGAGGACAAGGTATGTTAAGGCTAATCCCTTTCTTTCTAAAGGCATGATTCTTTTCTTATGAACCCATACATGACCTCCATAATATCCTTATCCCCAAAAAGCTAGAAGTTCATGATTCTCAAAGTTCTTATGATGCTAAAGATGAATATGTTCCATGATGACAATGATGATGGTGATGGTGATTCCATTTTTAGAGATTCCAACACTTATGGATTTGATGCTATTATGAGATTATTGAGCTTATTTTATGATTTTCTTGATTTTATTCATTGTTGTTGATCTCACCTTATGATAGTTGTCCCTTCAAGGTGAGATATAGCGATGATGATTGTTCCATAATATAAATTGGAGGTTACCGACTTTACGTCACTCTGATAAAGTAGTAGCTTTTATTTGGGATCTCATGCATGCTATATATATATATATATATATATATATATATATATATAGCTAATTTGTGATATTACTGAGTCCTATTATGGCCAGGTACAAATATTGCCGAGTCCTATTATGGCCGGGTATGGATATTACCGAGTCCTATTATGTATTACCGAGTCCTATTATGGCCGGGTATAGATATTACCGAGTCCTATTATGGTCGGGTACGGATAATACCGAGTCTATATGGCCGGGTACGGTATTGTATATGTATGTATGTATGTGGATATATGAAATGTTCTTTTATCTTACGCTATCCTTCATGCTTTTATCATGTTACTATTCATGCCTTACATACTTAGTACAATGTTCGTACTGATGTCCTTTCTTGTGGACGCTGCGTTTATGCCTGCAGGAAAGTAGGGAGACAGACTCGATCCTTAGGAGCTTCATCACCGGAGTTTCAAGAGCGCCACATTTGCTTCGGAGCTGCAGTCTATTGGTATTACTCTTCTATGTATATATTTGGACATGGCGGAGTCCTGCCCGTCCTTATGAATTCCTGTATTCTATGTAGAGGCTCGTCGACAGATGTATGTAGCTAGATGTCCCATAACCTTATCAGTTCATATTGATGTATAATATTTTGGCAGCCTTGTCGGCTTGTGATGATAGGCATGGTTGTTGATGATTATATAGAGATGTGTCGTTATCTTGTGAAATATGCCCTTACATATTATGATACCTATGAGCTATCCTTGTGGTCCACCTAGAAATGATTATGAGATGTATGTTCAGAGGTGCTCGGTAGGTTAGCTCCGGGTACCCGTCATGGCCCTCTGGTTGGATCGTGACAGATGTCTACTTGACCAAGTCAACCCTCGATGGCTAAAGCCAAGTTTCCAACCCAAGTCCCAAAACGCTCCCAAGTGCATTAGGAACCGAACCGATCATACCGCTAAGTTATAAACGATCATCCGGACCTCTCGGAATCGACGGAATTTCGAAAAAGGTCTGTTTACCCAAAAGTCAACTTTGAGTCAAACATATCTCACTTTAAGGCCTAAAACTTACAAAAGTCACAATAGAACTCACCCGATGACCTCGGGAAAGGGTCAACAGCGGTAAAAGGGTCAATAGTACTATAACGACTAGACGGGTCGTAACATCAGATATCAGTTAAACAATCATTCATCCTCGAATGAAGAAAGAGAGTATGAACGCTGACGGTAACCAAGGAATCATAATCATAACAACACGGAAGCCTCTACGGCACGAAGTATGCCACAATCACTACCTCTCACCTTATTAGTCAAGCTTCCTCTAACTTAGATAAAAGACCCAATTTCCATATTCCAATACTCGAAATGCTCTCACAACTGATCCCTGAATAAAAGAATTGCTTTGCTGGAATTCTCTGACTCGCTATAACCATACCTCTGAACTCAATCAATAGGTCCCACAACATCCCTTAAAACAACACGAACCTTAGATATAGACACAATCATAGCCCACTCTGAACCGGTAAAATACTCTGATCCCGCTAACCTTTCTTTTTACCCCTCTAAAGCTGTTCCTCGCACCACGATTTCTTAGAAACACATAAACACAAGCCCGAAGCCATGGCTTACTCTTTCCATAAAAGAATTCTTGCTTTATCGGAGCAACTCTAAGCAATTCCATCAAACTGATCTTATGTCACGATCCTAATTACCGATCGTGCAGGCACCTACCTTATTATCACTAGTGGGCGAACCCTTATCCTTTAACCCATTAATCATTAGGCAATTTTAACTTTTTAATCATTTATACTTAAACAATCAATGATCATGTGAATTAATAAATAATTAAAACAATTCATAATTAATAGATAATATAAGTGCGGAAGTCTTAACTATTACACCCCCAAGATCTGAAAGTCATCGTACAAGGACTCTAACCAACAATGTCTAAAGAATGAAGTATATCTCAATATAATAACAAATGATGTCTAGAATGAGATTAAACATCTGGAAAGAGAGATCTTCAGGTGGCATGGCATGGGTAAAAGCTCACCCTAGGATCTGATCGAGCAAACTAGCTTCAAGCTAGAGATGTAGTCTGGATGGAATCTCTGGAACAAAATCTGCACTCAAAAAGGGTGCAGCAAGGTAGTATCAGTACAAACACTATGTACCGGTAAGCATCATAAGCCGACTAAGATTAGTTCGCGCATATAAGTATAAAATCAACAAGATAAATAGATAGACACTTAATACTCAAATCCAAGTCATAGAATATCCCATAACAGAGTCACAGCCTAAGATGAAGCTTCTAAACTACAAGTCTGTCAAGTCTCAATAATCTCACCTGATAATCACAAGTCCAAGTTATGTCCCTAGGTAGAGTCACTAATACACATTTTAACTCAGTCAATGGTCATATTTATATCATAATAGGCATTCAACATCCATACCAACATCAGAAACAATGATCATATAATAATGCATAATAAAATGTAATGATATGCAATGCAAAATATGATGACGTGCAATGCAATGCAGTGCCATGCACTGGCCAATCACTCGAACTGTACACACATTCTAACTGATGTCATTGCTCAGTAGTCATGACCTGCAGGGGACCCATGGTGTCCATGTACCACTCGTTCCGGAATACTCCTCATACCCGAGCACAAACCTCCGCTCAGGAACGAACCTCGGACGCGAGCCATATCAATGTACCTCTCATTTTTTGAACTAACCTCGGACCACAAGCTCACAACTAGGCCACATCCTCACCCCCGATCAAATGTGCCTTTTCATATGTATAGTAACACTGTCACATCACTCTCAATGATTAATTCATCAAGTATCATGTATCAAATAGTATCACAAGTTCAACGGGAAGATTATATTAACGTCTTCACTAATTTCACATCACAATGTATGTCTCAACGTATTCCAATTCATTAGTATGTATAGACTATGAACAATTAGCAATATCAATGTCAAACACAAGGCATCATGCCACAAGTCTTCCAAACCATTTCCATCATGTATGAGTGTATGAATGCAAAAATGAGTGTAAACGTGGTAAATCAATGTAAACCAATAAAGAAACAGTGAAGGTACAAGTCACAAAGCCACAAGTCATATTAAGACTTGGATCAACTCAGCCATGAAATGAATCATACAAACTGTCTCAACCAACATAATAGTCTATGTTCCTCTTTACTTCGGCATGTGGCAAGTACACCTCACAACTAAGTCTTGTATCACCAAGAAGCTCCACTTTTCTATATATTCTCATCAATAGTAAATCATACATCAAGTTTCCATCTACGTACTATCATAAGTTTATATAACAATTCAAGCCTAAACTCATTGTCCTTCTTTTCTCCAATAATATATGTCACAATAAGAGAGAACTGGGTACAACACGATGATTTAGGCAATAAGTCTAATCACAATAACAGGGCAACAATCCACCATCAACAACAATCAACCTAATAGAAATCCATCCTGAATCATCGCAGTATAAATACAACTATACCTCATATTTCAGTACATAACGTAATGGCGACGAGCACACAAAATCAGAAGTCATACCAACCTAGCTAATATCCAACCAAAACACCATGTCCGAAGACATAATCATGCTTTCTCCCATCAATTCTACACAATACATACGTTTCGCTAATCAAAGTCTGAGTAAAGTAAGCCATAACCTACCTGGAATGCCGAGCAACAGTCTCGAATCGCCAAACCTTAGCCTTGGCTTCCTCTTTGGAGAACCTTAAAATGATTAACATCTCCCAAATATGAATTCTATGTCAGAATACGAATCTAAGGATACCCATATTGCCATAGTTTTACCCAAAACCCAAAAATGGACCTAAAATAGCCAAACTCAAGCCACAAGGGCAAAACTGTACTTTTATTAAAAATTTAGATACAATATAGTCAAAATAGTACTCTATGAGTCTAAATGAGTCCAATGATATCCATATTGCTATACTTTAAAAAAATGTCCAAAATACCCCTACAATGTGAATTCGGGTTCATGAGGGTAAAACGAGCAATTTAGTGTATAATTATATTACCCATCATCTTGTTAACCTTCAATCTTAATTTCATGGAATTTTATTCATCACAAGATATTCAAATTCATCTTTTCTATTTTTAGCGCTAGGGTTCTTAACCCATTAGTTCTTCACAATTAGTGTGTAGGATGACTATGAGAGGATAATAATCGACAAATAAATAATGAATACTAGGTTAGAATCTTACCCATAAATGCTTGTGAATGCTTTCCCATTGCTATCTCCCCAACCCTACAACTATTGAAGGTTTCATAAATTCTTGGGTTCTAATCTTGCACTCACCATTAATGGAGCTTAAGTTTGTCATAGGATTTGAAGAAGGGATGATAAAGAATCACATACGGGTTTTCACTTACCTTCATGGAGGAACTTCACCCTAGCCCTAGGAAAATAGCCTCTCACATTCTAAGGAAGTGTTTTTGGGTTTATGAGGGGAAAGACTAAAAAAAAAAAAACTTAAAGCAGACCTTGGGGTCTTGGGGGTAAGGGTTCAAAGTTGGGGTATAAAAATAGGGCATTCTGCCCCCCTCGGCCGCTGCAACGGTCAGTTGGTCGCTGCAGCGGTATCGCTATAGCGGCCTGCTGGAACAGTCCGTACTAAAATTGACATGTCTCCCTCATACGGAGGCGAAATGCGACGATTCTTTTTTCTATAGCTTCGTAATTTCGATACGGATCTAATGGTTCAAACCTCACCAAAAAAAGGTCGGATGGTAAATATGGAGCCGTTTCTATCCACTGACCTCCGGCGAAAACACCGTATACGAGCGCGACAAAACCCAAACCCATTTGAAACTCTTTGGAACCTCACCAAAACTTATGGACAAGTTCAAAATCATCATAATAACAAGTTGGAACTTCCAAAACATTGACACGGGGTCATCCTAACCCGATGTTGACCGTGGTCAACTCTAACTCGCTAACTTAACTAGCTTCTCCCTCAATGACTCAATTTACATTCAAACCTTGCGGAAACCAACCCAATGACTTTATTAAGTCATAGATCATACTAACGGGACTTGGGGAAGGGTCAACGGGTCAAAACACTATAACGACCAAACGGGTCGTTACATCTTACTCATAGTCGACTTCGCTAGTTCCAAGTCTTTTTAAACCTTCAAATCACAGTACAGGAAGCATGCCACTAAATACCTTGCTGAGCCAAGTCCGTAGGAAACCATCCGATCACTCTAAAGTCTTCTCGCAACCATAGTTCCTCCTCAAATGATTACAAAGTATCGACGAAACTATTATAGCTATCCGAATAGCAGCTCCCCATAAATTACCTTTGAGTCCACTCATAAACCCTGACAAAGCTCGATAGACCTGTCATACCTCAAATCTGAATTGAAACTCATCGAATCCGTGAAGGTGACTTACTGAGAATCCCTAAGTCCTCTTATTGATATGAACACAGTCCATCAAGTTCTAATCAACCAATACTCACCCGGAACGAATACACCACCCCTGAAAACCATCAATAATCATTTGAACTGACTCCAACTTTCCGAACCCAATCACAGTCTTACCACACCTCTGTGGTGGCCAATTCTAATCTTTTCCTCGTGCAAAATTGAACATGCCTGTCACTTTTGACTCCAAAAGATAAGTCCTACCGAAGCTGTCAACTGAGTACTCAAGAACTATACCTTATGAATACCTGATAAGCAGATTTGATACAACCGCGAATCCAGTAGCCTCATATAATACCCCTTTAATCATCTATTATAACACCTCGATATGCTCATAACATTTCTGAAAGCATCAAATCTAGCAACCTTTTGCGCCATTCCGAAAGCACCAAATCTAGCAACCTTTTGCGCCATTCCGAAAGCATCAAATCTAGAAACCTGTTGCGCCAACCTAGCACAACTATTTTCGAGTCCTTAATATCCAAAGTATTCACCCAAGATATCCAGTCAATATTACTTGCAGCATAACATATTACCCCGACTACGGTCTCATCTCAAAAATATAACTCCAGACTTCCCATAAATAGGACCTTCACAATTTCTTTCTCTTAAAACCACACTAACTCATCCACTGTAGAGTGTTACGAAACTATCCAACTGTGTACCACACAAAACATATGTAGAGTTAGTTATTATCGGAGACAACATGTTATGTCTTCGGGTATGAAGTTGGAATGGATTCTTAGGTTGGTATTGTTGTTGACTATGGATCGTCGCCTTATTGTGTTCTATTGAGTTGTTTCTTTATTGTGATTTGTTGGCTTGTCGCCACGTGATTGATTCTAGAGTTGATGCTTAGGGATTTTATTATGAGTTTGAGGCGTATTTATCAATCGTTGAGGTTTTTTGAAAGGAAAGTAAAGTAAAGTTATGATATCGATATTGTGATTGAGATATGTGTCCATGCGTAGCACGATTGATTTGATTTGTTGTCATCATTCATTGATATTATGTATTGCACTCATTCTCATCTTTCATGATACTCTGATATGAATACTTAGTGATTTGTTCATGGTTGTGAACCCGTATCTCTCAGTTATTGGTTATTGACTTGTGAAGAGGAAGGAATTGATATTGATCTTGATATTGGGATATGTGTCAATGTGTGGCACGGTTTTTCATTGATATACTCTTGTTAGAATTGATATCATGCATGCATTCATACTCATATATTTGGATCGGGTTGCGCGCCGCAACACACATATAAATATACATACATTGGACCTGGTTGCACGTTCCGTAACACTGACTTGGATCGGGTTGTGCGCCGCAGCAGTACATGAACTTTGCGTGTCCCCCATGGGTCATGACTGTCGGAGCGTAGACATCGTCTTCCCAGAGCATGTTTGTATCATTGCATTTCATTACATCGCATTCATATTTCATTCACTCATACATCTGATTTCTGGTAGTAGTTATTTATTGTATTGCACGGTGTTCGTGAACATTGACTCCCTGGTTGGTTACTAATTTGGCATCGCCGTGTGCCTGATTAATATATACTTGGGAATTAATGGATTCAAGGATTAGAGACTTTCCCCTAAGTTAAGACATGAGGTTTTGGATAATATTGTTGGCAGTACTAGAGTTTTTGGTTATTCTAAGGAATTATGGAAAACTTGGCAAGACTTGGGTTTAGATGCTTCACTATAGGCTTTATCTAGATATAGTTCATTGAGGTTTTCTTGGATATTTTGGTACTTGAGTTGTTATTCTTGGATATGTGTTTATGCTTTATACTTGATTATGAGCATGTCTATTCTTCAGTCTCTTCCTTTATATATATGTTAACTAACTGTTGTCGGCCTATGATGCCTACTCAGTACGTGTTGTTTGTATGCTACCTTGCTACACTCCTTTTCGGGGTGTAGACTTTGAGACAGGTTCCTTTTCCACCTCTCGAGACTGATTTTCGGGGCCTGGTTTGCGAGCTTCTAGGGTGAGTACCTGACGAGTTGCTGCCCGGAGGCTCATCTATCCTGTCTTTATTTTCTTCCATTCAGGCAGTTGTTTTAGCATTTGAGACTTGTATTTTCTAGACATTACTTAGTTGCTCTTGTACAAGTCAGACCAGTTCCTTGGGGGTTGTATTTATATTCCGCACTTGCGATTATTTATGATTCAGACTTTTACTTGCTCTAGTTACTTTATTGTGGTTAAATGTATAAATTAATAAAAGGGTTCGCCTATTGAAGTGGGAATGGTAGGTGCCCGCGCGACTTAATGAAATTGGGTCGTGAAAATCCCCTCATCCGACTAATCATTCAGTTATCCAAAAACAGCTTAAATAACAATAAAGATGATGATGATAATAATAATAATAATAACAATAATAATAATAATAATAATAATAATAATAATAATAATAATCATAATAATCATGATAATAATCATAATAATGATAATAATGATAATAATAATAATAATAATAATAATAATGATAATAATAATGATAATGATGATAATGATAATAATAATGATAATGATAATGATAATGATAATAATAATAATAATAATAATAATAATAATAATAATAATAATAATAATGATGATGATGATGATAATAATGATAATAATGATAATGATAATAATGATAATAATAATAATAATAATAATAATAATGATGATAATAATAATGATAATAATGATGATAATAATAATGATAATGATGATCATGATCATGATGATCATGATGATAATGATGATAATAATAATAATAATAATAATAATAATAATAATAATAATAATAATAATAATAATAATAATGTCATAAATAGTAAGTAAGTAAGTGTGGAATGCTAAATAATACAACCGTAAGAACTAAAAGTCATCGTACAAGGACTCTAACCAAATACACTGTCTAGGAATACATAAATGTCTGAAATATAGAGATAATGTCTAAGAAGTAAAAGTAGACATAAATAAGAGAGATCTCCAGGGCGGCATGGCTGGATAGGAGCTCACACTTAGATCTGATCAAAAGTAGCCTCAGGCTAGATGTGGGGTCTAGAAGACGGTCCTGGAACCCAATCTGCACTCCAAAAGGGTGCAGCAAGGTAATATCAGTACAAACACTATGTACCGGTAGATATCATAGGTCGACTAAGATTAGTTCACATACAATCATAAAATCAACAAGATAGACAGATAGGCACAACAACACCCAAACAGAGCAAATCATAAGAATAAGATGATATCATATGCAATGCAACAAGTGATAAGTAACTCCACCGTACACACATGCTAAAGGCCTTGTTCGCACAATAGTCATGACCCGCGGAGGACCCATGGTTTCCATGTACCACTCGCTCTAGAACAGACCTCGGATCACGAGTTCACAAATAGGTCACATCCTCACCTCCTATCAAATGTGCCATATATATATATATATACTCGAGAAGAATGGTCTGTGCTAAGCACAGGCCCACCATTTTAAGATATTGGAAAGGTTATTATTTCGTGGCTTGGGGCAGCTATTTGACGATAATGGTGTACCAAAGAAGTTATAAATCTGAACTTCATTCAGCCATTAGCCATCAGCCATGGGGATTTGATACTATTGGACATACTACAAACAATACATATTGACTTTGTTAGTTTCCTATAATAAAACTAAATCTTTCTATAATTTACTCGAGAAGGACAAATATAGCAATTGGATCAGCACAAACCAAAGCTTATCTTGACGATCAAAATGTTACCAAAATTTCGTTTCTTTGTTTTTCAATAAATACATGTACCTTAACAGAGTCGAGACTCAATATGGAATACATCTATAAGAGTATATCATCATGCTTGAGCATTGTAAAACCTACCAAACCAATTGAATTTATTTTTCTGCAAAAGGCCTCCATTCCAATCTTGCACGATCTCTTTCTCCTCAATTGTACTCGCCTGCACCGTCAGCATACTGCCTTTTATTTGTCCTAGAAAAAAGACAAAAAAACCTCCTGATTCTTGCATGTCCTCTTTTTCTAATGTTGAATCCAGAGAACATTTCTAGGGCGTGCATGATTATATTGTTTTAAATTAAGGTAATGAACCGTAAAGTTAAAACAAAAAAGTCTTCATGAGACGTTATTGTCATGCAATATAACAGGTATATAAATCAAAACAACAAAGTTTTCAAGAGATTCTTTTTCCTACTTTACAAGCATCAAAATTTTGAAATCTTAAACTTAGCCCTCTCCTCTCCTAATTCAAGTTAAAACATAACGTTGTGCGAAATAATTCTTGAAGCCTTAGACTGTGGGAATCAACCTATAATACCTGAAAGAACAGGGAAGTTGCACCAGGGACAACGTCGATTGTCTCAAATATAGACATGATGCCTTTCGTGTTGTACCATCAAAGTTCTTTGTAGTAGAGACCATATGTTGTAATGCATAATGCCGGCTCAAGGGCCAAGCAAGTCAAGCAGTGGCTTGAGGCCCTCAATTTTTTAGGGCCCATTTCTTTTACCGAATATCCTCTTCGTTTTATTTAATGTGACGTAATTTAACTTGATATGAAATTTAATAAAGAACTTTTTTAAAATTTTTGATATAGAACAACGCATAAATATTTCTGTGGCTACAAATCATTTCAATAAGGATAAAAAAAAAGAGTTAGAGCTAAAATGGAAAAATAGAATTTTATTTTGATATCAATTCAACTTACTATTATCATTTTCTTTAAGATGTAATTTTTTAATTTTTTTAACCTCATAATAGTATAGTAGTATTATTTTATCATTATTATTACCAAAATTCAAGTACCTCAATTATAAAGCATGAATCAAGTTACTCAATATATTTTTTTTTTTAAATAAGGCCTTTTATTAAAGTTTAGCTTTAGGCCCCCAATATTTTTTAACCGCCCCTGGGTGCAATAGACCAAACAACACAAGGTTTCTTCTGAGTTGTTGGATCTTAGTTTTCCATTTTCACAGCTTCCATACTCTTCATCCTACCTTTTATTGTTAAGCTGCCTGTTTTAATTTGCATTCCTCAGTTCTCCGTTCCTAGAGTCCTCTTTCAATCTCTTTATTACATGTTGTCATATACTCTACAGTTCCTCAAGCCCGACAGGTTTCACAAAGTCACAAGTATCATGAGTTAACCCCTTCATTCAAGTCTGCTATCACTATTTGTTATCAATGAATGAAATAATCCTACATAGGTTATTGCAAACATTGCCCTTAATAATACCTTAATATAACGAAAGGGAAAGATACTCGATGCTTGGTGCTAGAATATTATATTTCATCTCAATTTATGCAATTATGATGTAATATTAGGTAAGATTCTCTTAACTTCTTCCCTTTTGGATAGATAAGGTGATAGGTAGGGTTGGCTAACCTTGGACACCAAAGGCAGTATGGATCACATAACAGAAACTCTATACATTCGCACTCTATGAGTCAGTACATTTGTGCCATTTGATCTCAAGAATATGTAGTCATCAAACGGACACAATAAAAAGATAACTTTTGGTCAGTTTGACTCACCTTTTACATATTTAAGGTGAAAGTAGACGATTTCTGCCTGCCCTGTAAGGGTTTAAATTATCTTAGCAGAAGGAACATGACAAACACGTAAAGGATTTATTGATGAAGAAAAATACAATTTAGGCATAAAATTTTAGAATATTCTCCACTTTCTGCTACAAGAGAATCTTTCTATGCTATTCTTATATATAGGACATATAATGTTGAGAGATTATGACAAAAGAATTACCAAGGCTCAGTGTCCAATGTTATGGGCAGAGTTTGATCGATAGCAGGGAAGAGGTTAACAGACTTGCTTGAAATTTGTTCCTTTCTCTGGAGAATTTCATGAAACACGTTGGTTGCAGCAAAGTTCACCCCTTGTTATTACTAATTAATTTTGTTCTTATAGTAATTTCCTGTAATCAGTGCAAATATAATTACAGAAGCAGAATGGAGATTATAAATCATATCAGAATCAAATGTCTACATGTTCATCAAGAAAGAAATTCCAACTGCAACCGGAGCAGAAGAACTATTACAAAGGATGAAGTAAGCTTAAAGTAGCTCTGTATTTGAAATCTGGAAAAAAAGTGGCTCTCTCTTGGAAAATCTCTGGATGAACTGATAAAAAGAGCTGCTTATGAGTAAGACACGTGAAGCACACGTTCTCATGGCTTGAGATACAGAAACACTACTAAAAAACTGCCAAAAATCGACGGATAAAAAACTGACGCACTGCGTCGATTTAAAAAACCGACGGAAAACCGACTCACTGCGTCGGTTTTTTGCATTTCTAATTTTTTTTAATTATAAAACCGACGAACGACGTCGGTTTTTTTTGGCAGAATTTTCCGCCAAAAAAAACCAACGTCCCACGTCGGTTTTATTAAAAATAATAATAATAATAATAATTAATATAAAACCGACGGACAGGGTCGATTTCCATTTTTTTTAATTTTTTGGGTCAAAATCTGGTCAATGTGCGGAAAAAACCGACGGACAGGGTCGGTTTTGTCCGTCGGTTTTTCTGTAAAAACATGGCAGATGGGTTTTATTCCCATTTCTTCTCCTCTTCCCAATTAAAACTCCCATCCCCCTCAAACCCTACCCGCCGCCCCTCCCCTCCGCCCAGCCCGCCGCCCATTTCCCCGCCGGCTGCGCAGCCCGTCCCCACCTACCCCAGACCCGTTTTGAAGTTAATAAATTGAGGTTAGTTTCTCTTAAATTAGGGCTTTTAAAATTCTTTCAATTTTAGTTTTATTTGTAGATTTTAGGTCTAATGCTAGTCTATTTAGCTTTGTTAAAAATCATTTGCAATGTTATTAATGTTGAATTTGTGAAAAAAATGTAAACTTTATTTGACTAGTTTACTTGTCTTTTTTTTTCCGGCTTGAGATTATGCTATATTTCTTGTTCTTTGTCAATGTATTTGTGTTAGCTTAGTTATCATTCTTTGTAATATTATTGATGTTGAATATGTGCAAAAATGTATACTTTAATTATTTGACTAGTGTTTTTTTTTTTTTGTTGTTGGATTGTGCTTTTTGTTAGAATTCCATAAGTTATTAGAATTGTTATTAATCATTGCAAATTAGAATTGGTTGAGATTGTGCTTTTCAAAGTTAGAATTATTAAGTTATAGTATTTCTATAACCTCAATACTAAAATGTAGACTTTATTTCTCTAGATTTACTTTTCAATTTTTAAAATTGGTTGGGATTGTGCTTTTCAAAGTTAGAATTATTAAGTTATGTTAGAATTATTAAGTTATAATATTTCTATAACCTCAAAACTAAAATGTAGACTTTATTTGACTAGATTTACTTTTCAATTTTTAGAATTAAAGTTAGAATCCATAAGTTATTAAAGTTAGAATTGTTATTGAGAATTCAAAGTTAGAATTGGTTGGGATTGTGCTTTTCAAAATTATATTAAAGTTAGAATTCATAAATTATTAAAGTTAGAATTGTTATTGAGAATTCAAAGTTAGAAGTGGTTGGGATTGTGTTTTCTTTAGTTATATTTTAAGTTAGAATTCTTAAGTTATAATATATTTCTATAACCTCAATAATTTGTGGGTATATTTTTGTAGATGGACCGTATGTGGTTGTATAATATGAATAATAGTAATCGTGTGGGTGTACATGATGAATTTGTTGAAGGTGTTGATGGGTTAATCACACATGCAATGACACTTCACCCTTTTCAAAATGAAGGGGTAATTAGGTATCCTTGTTCTCATTGCCGGTGTATGAAGTATTTGAAACCGGAAGCGGTTAGGGTTCATTTATATAGTCGTGGGTTTAAGCAGAAATGTTATGTTTGGACTGATCATGGAGAGACTGATGGGGTCAATGGTATATTTTACAATATGGTTGTCGGTGAAAGTAGTGTGTCGCAGGAATATAGTCATGTCCAATATGATAGAGTTAATGATATGGTTAATGATGCTTTTGGCGTACAGTCTAGGTTTGAACTTGAGCAAAATTTTAAGGAACCTCCTAACGAAGAAGCAATACGCTTCTATCAAGAATTAGAAGAGGCTAGTCGTCCACTTTGGGTAGGGAGTCAGCATTCTAAGTTGTCTGTTGCAGTTAGAATGATTAACATCAAATCAGATTGAACTGTTGTTGAAGCTGCTATGGACTCAATGATTAAGCTTGTAGGGGAACTAGTTAGTTCGGAATTCGACATACCTAAGAGTTACTATGAAGCAAAGAGATTGGTTTCCAAATTAGGATTGTCGTATGATACAATTCATTGTTGTCCAAACAGTTGTATGTTGTTCTATAAGCAAGATGTTGATTTAAATTAATGTAAATTATATGGACATGCGCGTTATAAGCGGACACCTAGTGGGAAGATGGTTCCAATTAAGGCGATGCATTATTTACCTATTATACCTAGGTTAAAGAGGTTGTTTGCATCGCCGAGTTCTGCTCCTCACATGAGATGGCACAGCGAAAATAGAAGGCCACCTAGTGTTATGTGTCATCCATCGGATGGAGAAGCGTGGAAACATTTTGATAGAACTTATCCTGATTTTGCTAGTGAACCAAGAAATATTCGTTTGGGTTTGTGTGCGGATGGTTTCACACCATACTCTGTTTCGGCTGCACCCTATTCTTGTTGGCCTGTATTTCTTACTCCATATAATATACCGCCTGAGATGTGTATGAAAAGTCCCTATATATTCCTAAATTGTGTTATCCCTGGTCCTCGTAATCCAAAAGTTTTGATTGATGTCTATCTACAACCTTTGATTGATGAGTTAAAACAATTGTGGTGTGAAGGTGTAGTGACATATGATACATCAACTAAGAGCAATTTCAATATGCGTGCTTCTTTGATGTGGACTATTAACGATTTTCCTACTATGGGATGTTGTCTGGTTGGATGACTGCTGGAAAGCTTGCTTGTCCTCATTGCATGGAAAATAGTAAAGCTTTCACTTTAAAACATGGCCACAAAAATTCATGGTTTGATTGTCATCGTCAATTCTTGCCTATGGATCACCAATTCAGGAAAATGAAACAAGCATTTAGAAAGAATAAAACTGAAAATGATCCCCCACCTCGAACATTGTCAGGAGAAGAAATTTGGGGGAGGGTTTGTCACTTGCCTAAGGTCACAGAAGTTGCCCCTTATAGACTACCTGGTTATGGTGTTGAACATAATTGGACTAAACAGAGCATATTCTGGGAGTTACCATATTGGAAGGATAATCTTCTATGGCATAATCTTGATGTGATGCATATTGAAAAAAAATTACTTTGATAATTTGCTCAACACTGTTATGGATGTTAAAGGCAAGACAAAAGATAACCCAAAAGCTAGATTGGACCTAAAGGAATATTGTAGGCGCCCTGAATTGAACTTGCAAGAGTTAGCGAATAATAAAGTATTCAAGCCCAAGGCTAGATTTTCATTCACTTTGGAGAAGAAACGAGAGATTTGTCAATGGGTTAAGAATTTACGGATGCCAGAGGGGCATGCGTCTAATTTTGACAAGCGTGCTGATATGAATGAAGGAAAATTGATTGGTATGAAAAGTCATGATTGCCATGTTTTCATGGACACTTTGATTCCTATTGCATTTAGCCGCCTACCGGAAAGAATATGGAAACAAATCACAGAGATAAGTTTGTTCTTCAAGGATTTATGTTCTAACACTTTGACGGTAGAAAAGCTTCAAAGAATGGAACAGAATATACCAGTCATTACAACTAAGCTCGAGAAGATCTTTCCATGTGGATTTTTTGATGTGATGGAACATCTTCCCATTCATCTTGTACAAGAGGCGCGCCTTCGAGGCCCGGTTCAAACTAGGTGGATGTATCATTTCGAGAGGTAAGTAACCAAACTTACTACCTCTTTCTTTAACAGTATTTTGTTAACTAATTACTATTCCTATTGATATTAAACATGTGCAGGACCATTTGCAAATGCAAAAAATTGGCTAAGCAGAGATCTAAGATTGAAGTATCTATTTGCGAAGCGTATCTTGCAAAGGAAACAACGCATTTCTGTTCATATTATTTTGGAGAGCAAGTGTCGTGTATGAGAAATAGGCCCAACCGTAATGATGAGGGTGGGGTTGATCCTAACTACCCACCAATGTCCATCTTTAATCAACTAGGACGAGGTTCTAAAAAGCCTCCAAAACGAACCCTGAGTAGTTTAGAGAGGCAATCAGCTGTGACACATGTTTTGCTCAATTGCCCTGAAATTCAAGTATATATTCGGTAAGTGTCGAATTATGTTATTGAATTAAATGGGTAACTGATAAGGGTGAAACTAATGAAAATCTTGCATATGTCGAACAGTTAATTCGTAGAACTTGAGGGCGATGAAGCCATATATTCGAAGTTTTCCCATTGCATAATTTCAATTAAATGTAGGCTATATATAAGTTATTGAATTTTAATTTTCCTCCTTATTATATAGGTTTATCATACAGGAGGACATTCCCAATTTGTGAAAGATATAGCTCTTGGACCAGGCAATGAAGTTAGGACAATGAAAAAGTACATTGTTAATGGCTACAAGTTTCAAACCGAAGAAGTTTCTCAACATAAGAAGACGAATAATAGTAGAGTGTGCATTAAAGGCGATGCTGATGGAAGTGGTGTAACTGTTGATTATTACAGTGTGCTGCAGGAGATCATACAACTTAAGTATCCAAGTTACCCTAATAAGAAGATAACACTATTTCGGTGCAAGTGGTTTGATCCAAGCTAAAGAGGTACAAGGGTGAATCGTCAGCATAACGTAATTGAAGTCAAACACACAAGACAATACAATCGTTATGATCCCTTTATAATTGCACAAAATGATAAGCAAGTGCATTATGCTCCATATCCTTTACGTAGGGATAAGGCTGATTGGTGGGTGGTTATAAAGACTAAGCCTGTGGGGAGGATTGAGGTCGATAATGCATTAGATGTGGCGTATCAAAATGATGTACCAGTTTTTCATCAAACGGTTGACACAGAGTTAGAAAATAGTTTGGAACATCCTGAACACATATTAGAAAAAGTTGATGAAGATGATGTAACTATCATAGAAAATGTTGAGGAAGAATCGACCGATGGACCTGAAACAATCGAGGATGAGTGGGAGGATAACTAGTTGCATGTTAGTTTATTCTATACTTGATAATAACACAATTCTATACTTGTTAAATTTTTATTCTAACATTATTAACTTTCTGTATGCAGATGTCATCAGGTGGTAGTGATCAAGGTAGAGGTAGAGGTAGAGGTAGAGGTAGAGGTAGAGCTAGAGCTGGAGGTACTAGTAAGAGAAAAGATAAAAGACCTATAGATCCTACAGCTACTAGTAGTCAGTCCATTCCGTCCGCTTCATATATGCAGTCTACTCCGCCTCCTTCTTTTTATGCCTGGCTCTTCTATGCAGGCCCAGTCTGGTTAGTGGGTCTTTCAGCCGGCACCACCTAAGTCGGCATCATTTACCTATCCTACTTCTATACCTACACCTATGTATTGCTGTTACACCTCGGAAATTTCCCCGTGAGCGTACAGTGAAAAGTTGTAGGTTTGCACTTTGACCCAGTTGGTCGTAAAGTGGAATACGGCCCGTAAAGTGATTTACGGGCCGTAAACTGCTATCGTCCTCCAACCTTTCAAAAATTTCAACTTTCTGCCAAATGTTTAAATGGTTAAATACGACCCAGAATACGGACCGTAAATCGAAATACGGCCCGTAAACTGTGACCGTAAACCACCACGACTTTAGCAAACCTTTCTGGTTCTGTTATGTTTAAATACGGTCGCGAAGGGCGGACCGTAAACCAGAATACGGCCCGTAAAGTGGGTTTACGACCACTGTACACCTCAGTCACTGTTTATTCCAGATTAGATTTTAAGTCATTAAAAAGAGACCCAAGCTCATTCAAATCATTTCATCTTCACGATATTTCTCTCAAGAAGCCTCTAGAATACTCTTTACTCTTCATCACAAGAAAACCAAAGGAAATTAGTGATCAACTGCATGAAACCCACGAAATCAAGTGTAAGAATCACACTAAAGTTCATCTTTCTCAAGAAAACCCAAAAGGAGTGAAGTAGGGTTTTGGTGCTAGAGGAGAAACTCCACTCAAGACTTGTTCAACCATCATCTAAGGTAAGTTTTATGACTAAACTATGTTGTTTAAGGTATTGGAAGGTTAAGATACTTGAATTGTAGAAAAACTTAGGAGATGGGTCATTAATGAGTGAATAGTGTTATGTTTGGATGGTAGTTGGATTAAATCATAAGTGTTGGAGTGTTATGATTGTGAATACGTTATAAATAACATTTAGACCATGAAATAAGCGTGATGCATGAGAAAACGCTATAGTAAGATATAACCATGAATGTGGAGAAATCGGAGAGAAATGGTGGATTGTGGCCAATGTATATAAATGATGATTGTTGATGGTAATATCGTGAATGTAGATGTGAGCATTGGGACTCGATATAGAATACGGGAAAAGTAGTAGAAACAAAGGAAGTGCTGCCCAATTTTCTCTAGAAATGGTAACGCATTCTTATGGTTGATTAACTAATGTTAATACGAATTCTCTCGTGAAGGTAGCGACGTGACATTAAAAGAGAACAAGTGAACGATAGCTTAGCTAAACGACAAAGGTATGTGAGGCTAGTCCTTTCTTTCTAATGGCATGAATCCTGTGGTGTACTTTCTTTCTTATCCATGAACTTCTTAAGTCCTGAAAGATATGAGCCTATGTCCATAATTAGCTACACAAGGTAATGAGTTAAAGTATAATGATTCTAATGATGTTATTTATTGCTTACACTCACCTTATATGCTAATCCCTTCAAGGTGAGGCAGAATGTCAATGATTGCTCCATAATGCAATCGGGGGATCACGACCTTACGTCACCCCGATAAAATATGGTTGATCTTGAGCTTTATACATGTATTATGATAAGTTAAGCATATTGTGATGATATTACTATTACACCGCACCTATTTGGTCGGGCAGTCACCGCCAAGGCGGGCAGCTATGCGATACACCATGGCCAGATGGCATGGGCAGACACCACTAGTGGGCGGCATGAGATGTTACCCTGGACGCGAGAGGCCTGGACGCAGGCTCATGTTATGATTATCACACCGATCCGATATGGACGGGCAGTTTATACATGATGCATATATGATATGATGATGAGCATAAGTAAGACAGCATGACTTGTTTTCTTTATACTTGACAGTCAGATTCAGATGTTCTATACTGATATCTTATTTACATCATTGTCTTATTTCGTTGTTTATGCCTCTCATACTCAGTACAATGTTCGTACTAACGTCTGTTTTCTTTGGACGTTGTGTTCATGCCCACAGATAGACAGGGAGGAGAGCTCGATCCAGAGCTGTCAGCTGATTGGAAGCCCTCCATTGTCCCAGAGGTACTTATGATTATTCTCTTGTGTATATATGTATAGCCATGTATATGTATTTTTGGGCACGACAGGGTCTTGTCCCGTCCCTATGTTCAGTACTCCAGTAAAGCCTCGTAGATACGCAGTGCGGGTTAGATGGTCTCACGAGATGCTATTATATGTATATATTATTTTGATGAGGCAAATGTATTTAAAGAGTAATTATGTTTCCATTAAAATATGATTTTCCTAGAATTTGAGTATAAGACTGACGAAAGACCATTAAATGAGCAAGATAAGTAGTAGCACGAGTGGTGCTCGGTGGCTAGCCCCGGGTACCCGTCACGGCCCCTAGCTGGGTCGTGACAATTTCCCACCACGTGACAGATCTCCTAGCACATCGGCCACTTTGTCTCCTTCTCCTTCTCCTTCTCCAAGTGGTACACCTCTAAGTGTATCTAATTTGCGCCTTAGAGATAGCAGCTCTGAGCCCGAGTCACTTCCATCCAGCCAGTCTCAGACCCATCTTCGTCCTCCTGCACCTGCACCTGCACCTGCTCCTGCACCTGCACCTGTACCGGCTCCTATACAGCCACCGATATATCACGGTTTACATCCGGGAGATAGAGATGCGATCGGTCGGATTTTCATCGTGCCTGAGGGAGCTGGGTAAGATTGTCTTTTATTAAGTTTTCCTAAAGTTTTTTTTCATCTTAATCTTATATGCATTCAATTTTTTAACTTCAGGTCCTATCCAGATCATGAAACTACAAAAGTCTTGCTGGATGTTGTTCGGAGGCTTTATGGCGATCATTTTTATACTTCATGGAGTGAAATCTCATATGATTCTCGACAGGATATGTTTAGGGAGATTAACGTATGCATCTTATTATACATTTCATAACTTGAATTTACTTTTATATAAATCATCTAACATTAGCTATTTGATTTGCAAATGTATTGTACATGGGATCCAATGGACAATGATATGGTTGCTGCAAACTTTGAGAGGAAGGGGAGTGCAAGGTTGTCTGATTGGTTTTCGAGGGCTAGAAGGTATATGAAGATGCCCCAATGGTTAAACGCTGAACAATGGGAGAAACTTAAGGCATATTGACGAACTCCTGAGTTTATCGCCAAGTCTGAGCAGGCAAAGGCTGCCCATGCATCCCAGAAAGGTGGCTCTTTGCACACTGCGGTGCAAGAAGTAAGGGGCACGTGGCTAGGACAATGGTAAGTAATTTTATACTTTTAAAGTTACCTACGATCAATATATCATTAATGAGTTATTACTTTTATGTTTAACTTTTATTTTATTTTTTTGCAGAAAAAAACTACGGGACAGATGCCAACTCAGGATCAGCTATTCCTAAAGACCCACAACAAAAAAAGAAGCAGGAGTCGGATCCGACCGTATGGGTTGAGGATAGGGCTCGTAATTCCTATGTAAGTGATAATTTTATTATTTAAATAATTATATATAAGTTTAATTATGATATATTCGTTATATACTAAGTTTCATTTTTTAATATACAGACGCAATTTATGGATGATGTGGACTAGTACAGCCAAACTCAGCCTGAGCATCCGAGCCGACCTCCATCGGAATTAGAGATAGATTTTTGGTGTAAAGCAGTTGGGGGAGTCCAAAAGGGTAGAGCGTACGGTCTAGTCCCAAGGAACAACTTAAGTCGCCTTCGGTCAGGATTGCGAGGTGAAGGGTCTTCTCGACAAGCCGAAGGAGTTGATGGTGTTCAGGTCGCAGCTATGACGCAGCAAATTGCTGAACTTAATAGGAAATTAGCTGAGACTGAGGCAAAAAGAGTTGAGGAAAGTAACACCATGAAAGCGAGCCTTGAATCGCTCATGGCACAAGTTAAAAGCTATATTGCATGTGGACAAATTGGTGTGCCCCCTCCCCCTCCCCCCTCTGGCCCAGAAGATGATGATGACGGTGATTACGTAGCTCGGACACTGGATGATCAGTTGTAGTAGTTTGGATTTAATAATGGACCTATGTTAAAACTAGTTAATGGTACTTTTGGTTGGACATTTAAATATTTCTGAACTTTGAAGGTCTATTTAGATCGCATTTGATGTTTTTAGATAGTGTTTGATGTGTTTTATTATTACTTATGGTGATTTTATGTGTTGTAGCTCTTTTAGAATTGATTTGGAGCATTTTAATGCTAGTTTTGAGCAGCTTTTGGTACTGATTTCTGTACAGGTGTGGCTGCAGAAAATGGAGGAATTGCATGCAGGAAATTTTCCAGAAAACCGACGCAGTCCGTCGGTTTTCTGGAAATTAATTTTGGAAATTTTCCAGAAAACTGACTCAGTCCGTCGGTTTTCTGGAAATTAATTCTTAAACTTTATGAAAAAACCGATGCACTGTGTCAATTTTTTATTTAAAATAAAAAAATTTAAATAAAAAATCGACGCAGTAAGTCGGTTTTTTCATAAAATATATATTGTTTTTATATAAGATAAAAAATCAGTAAAAAAACCAACTCAGTCCGTTGGTTTTTTTACTTTTTTTTTTATTTTTTAAAATTATTGGATAAAACCACGGACCACGTAACCGACGCAGTCCGTCGGTTTTCAAAAAGCGAAGCTATGTAAACCGACGGACCGTAAAGGGTCGGTTTCCCGTCGGTTTCATTGAAAAAACCGACACGGTCCGTCACTTTTCGTCGTTGGTGTTTGCCAGTTTTTTAGTAGTGAAGGAAGCAAGTTTGGCTGTCATTTTCGGAAAAAAAAAAAAAAGGGAGTCTGCAATTTAAATAACCCAAAAAGTATCAAAAGGCACCAAAATACCCCACTAAAAAAAAAGTTACCAAAATGCCTTTTGCACACTAATTTAGTGCGCAATACCTGATTTCTAAAACTGCCAACCCTTTATTCAAAAAAAATAGTTTTTGAAATTCAAGTTTTTTTTGTACTTTGACCAAAGATTAGGCATGTTTAAAAACGCTAAAATATCAATATTATATATAGAACCTGATATCTCTTTCTGTGAACATAATGTAGGTTCAATGCATCAAGTATACATGTACGTTTGGATAGTCATTTTAGGGGTTGTAAAGTGTCCCGAAGTAAGTTTTGTTTGTTTGAAAACTTGTTATCTTTAGGTTTAAGTGTTTTATTTTATAGGGTTTTGATTAATTTAGGACATCGCACGAGTTATTAATAAACAACAATAAAAACTAAGATAACTAATTATCATTCAGAAAATAATACCAAACAATATTAACATAAAATGTATATTTTATTTACAAATATACAATCTCCATCCCCCTAGGTCCCACATGTGGGAGGCTTTAGAATAACCTTAGGCCTATGGCGAACCCCACCACCCCCACCACTCTCACCATCATCTCCATCCCCTCTCTTCCTCTTAATCTGTACACGTTGTATGGCGTGATCATCCTGCGTTCCCTTCTTAGGAGGCTTGTTCAAAACATGCTTCCTATGGGAGACGACGGTGGCCGAAATGTGATCTTCAGGAGATGACTCTATTGGAGCATGAGAGGGGACCACAAGCGCAGAAGAATGTACTTGAAATAACATATAATCAATTTAGTTTAGTTTTATGCTAAACTAAACATAAAATAACATATAAACAATTAATTTCATACATTATTTTATTGTACCACTGCATGTACGTCCGGAACAGAGTCGCCTGTCCGACCACCACTAACATCCCCACCCTCTAATCCCAACGGTGGATCTAGAGCTGCATAAAGGCCCGCCATGCATCAGTGACGCTCATACGCTCGTCCCGCATATAATGGTCGTGCTCCCAAGTAGCCTGCTCAGGTAAATTATGCACTTGGCCGAACTGTCGTAAGACGCGTTCGGGCGCGTGATCCTCAATGATGTCCATATGTATCAACGGACACTGCGACCTCCACGAGGGCTCACCAGCCCTGCAAAACGCCGGCAGCTGATCCAAAACTAATCATACGGCGTCCATATAAAAGCCTGTAAAGATAATTGAATTAGTTAACAATAAAAGACTAAAATAGTACAAAAAAAATAACATACTAATGTTAAATTAAAAAAACTTACCGTGTCCTACGTCATATGATCCAGCTGATCCCTGAACGGGGAGAATACTGTGGTGCGTATCCACATCTCGGATAACGCCTCCTCTCATCCATCTCCGCGCGTATGGCATCGCCTCAACAATATAATCGAGCGGAGGGGCAACATCTATGGGCTGAAAAAGTTTCATCCTAGTCCATACCCATATCTGAAAGGGTTATTAAAAAATATATTTTATTAGTCGTCATTTCAAAAAGTTATATTTAGACTAAAATTACACACTTAAATATAGTACCTAGAGGAGCAGGCAAAATGCAGCGACATCGGTCCTCGCGCCCATAGACGATCGACAGAATCCTCGATACATGAAAGCCAGAACGCCAGCGCCCCAACTGTAACATCCTAACTCGCCCAGATGCTCCAGAAATGGCAAAAACCTCAAGCTCACATGGGAACCCGATGTGTTCGGGAACAGGATGCCCCCGAATATGACGAGAAGGTACAGACGAGCACGTCGGTCAATATCATCCTGAGGTGTGTCCTCTGTAATCGGATGCTCCATGTCTACGAGGCGCAAGTGATCGAAGAGGGAATGCATCGACAGCCGACTCTGTCCCCATATATCACCCGGCTGCGACTCGAAACCAGTACGCCTAGTTAACTCCTGCCGATACGACGGGATCTGCTGGGGCTCCTAAATATACAAAGCGCGTCCATCTTCCTGGAGACCGTAAATGACCTCCACGTCTTGAAAGGTGATGGTGGCCTCACCAGAGAGGAGATGAAATGTATGGGTCTCCGGTCGCCATCGCTCAATCATGGTCGTCACAAGAGCCCTATCATGTTGTACGCAACCAACAACGACGCAACAGTAAATACCGCCCTGATATAGTCTCTAAGACGCGAGGATGTGGGGGCCGAGCTGCTATAATATCCCATGATTATTCCATAAACCTGGGACGGACCAAGCGGGTGGAATCTACATCTGAATCCCATACTAGCTGGGACCTATGTTTCTGTTGTAGATGAAGCACCTCTGGCTCGAAGGGCCCCGGATGAAGGGGGCTAGATCCATGGTGATGTCGTATCTATTTTACGCATTTTTAATTAATCATTAACATGTAATATTAATTCTGTAATCTTTTATCAAAAAATTATACTAAGGATGTTTAATTAATGTTATTTTAAATCTTAAACTAGGAATGTTCAAACCTAACCTAAGGATTAAATATAATTAACTAACAAATATAATCCTAAAGATGTTCAGACCTAAACTAAGGATGTTCAATTATACTAACTAATTAAGACTTTAATGGGAAATTATATTAACTATCTAAATTTGCGAATTAATAATTGTTAATTAATTATTATACTGACTACAATTAACTAACTAATATTATATTAATGCTATTTTAAATCTTAAACTAGGGATGTTCAAACCTAACCTAAGGATTAAATATAATTAACTAAAAAATATAATCCTAAAGATGTTCAGACCTAAACTAAGGATGTTCAATTATACTAACTAATTAAGACTTTAACGGGAAATTATATTAACTATCTAATTTGCGAATTAATAATTGTTAATTAATTATTATACTGACTACAATTAACTAACTAATATTATATTAATGCTATTTTAAATCTTAAACTAGGGATGTTCAAACCTAACCTAAGGATTAAATATAATTAACTAACAAATATAATCCTAAAGATGTTCAGACCTAAACTAAGGATGTTCAATTATACTAACTAACTAAGACTTTAACGGGAAATTATATTAACTATCTAAATTTGCGAATTAATAAGTGTTAATTAATTATTATACTAACCACAATTAACTAACTAATATTATATTAATGCTATTTTAAATCTTAAACTAGGGATGTTCAAACCTAACCTAAGGATTAAATATAATTAACTAACAAATATAATCCTAAAGATGTTCAGACCTAAACTAAGGATGTTCAATTATACTAACTAACTAAGACTTTAACGGGAAATTATATTAACTATCTAAATTTGCGAATTAATAAGTGTTAATTAATTATCATACTAACTACAATTAACTAACTAATATTATATTAATGCTATTTTAAATCTTAAACTAGGGATGTTCAAACCTAACCTAAGGATTAAATATAATTAACTAACAAATATAATCCTAAAGATGTTCAGACCTAAACTAAGGATGTTCAATTATACTAACTAACTAAGACTTTAACGGGAAATTATATTAACTATCTAAATTTGCGAATTAATAAGTGTTAATTAATTATCATACTAACTACAATTAACTAACTAATATTATATTAATGCTATTTTAAATCTTAAACTAGGGATGTTCAAACCTAACCTAAGGATTAAATATAATTAACTAACAAATATAATCCTAAAGATGTTCAGACCTAAACTAAGGATGTTCAATTATACTAACTAACTAAGACTTTAACGGGAAATTATATTAACTATCTAAATTTGCGAATTAATAAGTGTTAATTAATTATCATACTAACTACAATTAACTAACTAATATTATATTAATGCTATTTTAAATCTTAAACTAGGGATGTTCAAACCTAACCTAAGGATTAAATATAATTAACCAACAAATATAATCCTAAAGATGTTCAGACCTAAACTAAGGATGTTCAAACCTAAACTAAGGATGTTCAACCCCAAATTAACAAATATTTCATAAATAAAAATATAAAGATTAACAATTCATTATCATACAATTAACAATTAGATAGCAAATAATTAACGAATAAACAATTAATTAATGAAACTATTAACAAATATTTAATAACTAGTTAATAAATAATTAACAAATAAACAATTAGCTAATGTGATAATTATGAAATACGAAATAAATAATCAACAAATAAACATTTAGCTAACAAAAAATTAACAATTAATTAATAAAAAAAATAAAAAAAATGAAAAAAGGGGCAGTGGACTGCCCATTTGCGCACAAAAAAAAGTGTGCAATATTTGTTTTCCGTAATCCGCAACTATTACACAACAATCATGCTTACGATAGTAATATAGTTAACAATGTAATACAAAATTCGTAGTGAAATACCTAGATTGAAAATGGTTTTTAGTTTTTGAAATCGAGTTCTACGCCACTGTATTCCGAAATCAAAGCTTTGAAACTTATTCTTTTCCTTGAATATACCAAGAATATTGACTTTCGAGTTAAAAAATAACACGAAAATGATGTTTTTGAATGGGGGACCACAGTTTTTTTTTTTTTGAAAAGGTTGGGGGACCGTCGGGTGGGGAAGACAAGGGGCCTGTTTTTTATACCCCTATTCTGCACTAATTTAGTACACAAAAGGCATTTTGGTAACTTTTTTAGTGGGTATTTTGGTACCTTTTGACACTTTTTGGGTTATTTAAGTTGCGGACTCTAAAAAAAGGTACTCATAGATAATGCGAGATGTACAATTTAAAAAGTTGTGTTCGTCTTTTTCCTTCTCTATGCAAGAGGTACAATTCTAAACAACTGTGTACGTACTACAAACTGTCATTTCTATAATAGTAGTAATATATATATATATATATATATATATATATATATATATATATATATATATATTACTACTATATATAAGAAACAATCCAAAGAGTTTTGTAGTATTTAGTTACATTGTAACCATTTAGTTAGCATGCCAACTAAAAAGGATTTGCTACTTCAAATATTTGCTCTTATATTTGTTATGTATTAGTTCATATACCAAAGTATGTTTTCAATAAAACAAGATATTTTCAAACCCTTTTGTGTAATACATGGCCAATTAGACTAACTTTTGGAGGTGAGGTTTGTACCATGATTTTTTTCTATGTCTTATTTTTTTCCCCTACATTATTTCTTTTTTACTTGGGTTGCCAAACCCAACATGGTACATATAATTTGAGCCCTTTAAAAATACTTGAAAAGTTGTGCAAGGTGATGATATCATCTAATAGAAATAGCTATGCACAAAGATAATTTAAAATGATAATAATAATAATTTTGGAGAACTCATTTGGTACTGGCAGAGCATCGACCATATTTTCTTAGTAATTCTAAAATTACCATTAAATTTCTATTGATCTAAATTTTATTAAAAAAAATATTTTGAATATATAAAGGTTTAATGATGTAACACAATTATCCAATAGAAAATAAATTTTGAAATAAAAAATAAATCGATAGAAAATAAATTTCAAAATCGATCCTTAAAGAAAATAAAAATGAGAAGGAACAAAATTTGGATATATACGTCGTTGCACCGATATGATTTAACTTTAAGTATTTAAATTTAGCCAATGCTAATGTATTTGGGGCTATATCATAATTATAATATTATTATAGTGCAAATTTAGAAAATATATTAGATAAAGAAATAAGAAAAGAAATATTATTTCCTCACATTGCATTTCTTGAAAGGAAAAGAAAATTTTTAATTAAGAAAAATTATTATTTTTACATATATCTTTTAAATATTTTGAATAGTCAAGTATTGAAATTTGTAGTACTTTTTACGTAGTTTTCAAATATGTAAATTTTCAAAGATTTAAAGATTCTATGCTTGAATTCACTGTCAAAATTAAACTGTCTGACTCTCAAAATTTAAACTGTGGCACATAAATTAAAATTTAGTGATTACTTTATTACCTTGATTTTGAGCCCGGGCTCAGCACGGGCTTCTTGACACTAGTATATATATACACACACACAAGATAAGCCTCAGATATGGTTCTAGTCTAGAACCCCAAGATGAAACACCAACTCACAAGTAGGCATGATAATTCAATGAAATCAAATGCCAATGAAAATACAAGTCACAATGTCATAAGCCATATCAAGACTTAGATAAATCAGCTCAATCATAGAATGAATCATACAAACCATCTCAATCAACATAAGAGTCTATATCAACTTCTTTCCTTCAAAAACACAGCAAATACACCTAATGGTTCAATACATACAGTAACGGCGACAAGCCTATATAATCAGAAGTCAATACCAACCTAAGAGCGTATCCAACCCAACATCGTGTCCGAAAACCTAATCATGCTTTTTCCCGTCAATTCTACTACATATGCATTTCACTAATCAAAGTCTAACTAAAGTAAACTGTAACCTACCTAGGATGCAGAACTGGAGCCACGAACTACTCCACTTGAGCCTTTCCCTTACGAAGTGCCTCGGAATGCTCAAGATCTAACAAATAGTAATGCTATGAAAGAATATGACTATCATAAACCAACTAATTGGAAGAAGAAATAATTTGCGAAAAATTACCCAAAATACCCCTAACGAATCATACAGGTTAAACCGGAAATTAAGGGTGAAATTACCCCACCCACAATCCCAATAATCATAAATCCTTTATTACACAGGTTTCCCATCACATTAGGCCCTTCAATTTCATCAAATTAGCCACACACAAAAAAAAATGGGTGAAACCCTAAGTTTCATGAATAGATTCTTGAATTTAAGAGTGATTCAATCCTAGATTGTGTTAATCTACAATTCTAGATGATAAAAATAGTGATTGAAGCAACAATAATCAATTTATAACAAGGGTTTCGTGATTAGTACCCTAGGTCTCATCATCCACCATTCTAAGACCATAATCTACCATGGAATCTTAAAGAGGAAGGGAGTAAAGCAAGATTATAGGTTAGAACTTACCCCGACAGATGATTTCACCAATTTCCTTCAAGAATGCCTCTCCTAGCTCTTAGAATTAGGTTTTAGGTGTTTTGGACTAATGATTCGAACTTAAGGCATTAAAAATAATGAACTGGTCCCGTCTATTTGCCACGGCTGTCATAAGGATCGCCATGGCGGCCCCGCCCTGGTGGTCAAGCCATCCGTCATGGCGAAACTCCACTTAAACACAGGTCCTCGCCATAGCGGTCACGACTCTGCCATGGCGGTCCCGCTATGGCGGTACTGTGCTCGTCATGGCGAGAACATCAACATCCAAATTTTTCTAGTTTTTCACAAGTCTATCTCAAAATCCTGACATCAATGGAAGGCCTCTCGGACACAAACCAGTTATGCACACACCACTTAAAAAAATTCTATGAACTCACTGTTGCCTCGAAATTCCCAACGGAAGTCTAATTCACTAGTTTAATTCACCAAGTCAACCCGTAAACAAATAAAATCAAGTTTCCAACCAAGTACCCAAAATGCAAGCTAACGCCTCGAGAACCGAACCATCCACCCTACCAAGTCATAATCGATCCTCCGCACCTCACGGAATCAATGAAATTCTGAAAAAAGTCTGTTTATCTGAAAGTCAACTATCGGTCAAACTTTTCCACTTAAGAGCTCGAATTTCCCAAGCTTTGCTAGAATCGCACAATAACCTCGGGAATTGGGTCGACGGGGGATAAAATATGTCAAAATACACATAACGACCGAACAGGTCATTACACCTACCCCTCAATCCCCTCTTGATATGTTGCCTATGAGAATTTAAATAGTATATGATAAGGGTGAACTGTCTTTAAACAAATTCTAGTTTGTATGTGTTTCCTACCTTGACAATTAACTATCTGTCCCCGTAATTGAAGTTTGAATTTGGTGTTTGTTATGTTGTTATGGGTTGAGGCAAAACTGTGTCAAGGGGTGAGCTGAATTTATAAGACTAGTCCATATGCTTGCCTATTCTTCTCTTTGCTGATCTCAAAGAAAACAAACTGGGATAAGTGTATCTGGGTGTAATGGTTAAATATTGATAAGTATAAAAATGAGTATATTGAGCTCTAGAAGTATGAATGAGATGCTGAATTCTTTCCTTATCTTGCTGCCAAGATTATGTTGTTATCCTCGATATGTTGTCTTGTGAAAACTGCTGAAAATAGGATATACGCATAGGTATAATTGACATATAAAGTCTCAATATGCCTTGGTATATATCGGCTGGTATATCAAGTATACCCTTTGTATATCTCATTTTGGATTTTCAAAGTGCAAGTTGTTATTTGTTAAAATTGGGCTTCATTTCTCAAAGGGAATTTTTACTCATTGTAGCTTCTTTTAAGACTTAATTATTAATATTAACTATCCTTTTATTTAATTATATTTAGTAGCTAATTAATTTTTCTAAATTACAAATGGTAGCTATATCAAAAAACACATACCCAAACACATATATCTTTCTTTTTTCTCAATCACTACCTATTTCAGATTTTTCATTTCTCAAAACCCTAAAAAATCTCTCTCCCCTTCTCTCAACCACCACCACCATGGGCGCACCGCCTCCTCTCTCTTCTCCCTCTCCCTCTGTGCTCATCCCTCTTTCTCTCCGCCGCCCCTCTCTCTCTTCTCTGTCTCCCTCTGTGCTCACCCCCCTCTCTCTCTCTTTTCACTCTACAGATCTGGTCGTGTGCATTGTTGGTGGCGGCGGTGATGGACTGATTTTGAGATGGCGGCAGAGAAGATGACGTAGAGGTGGAGAGATTAGGGTTTTGTTGGTGATGGAAAGATTAGGGTTTTTTTGCGGTGGTGGTGTCTCAAATTTTGGGTTTTTGGTGGTGGTAGTGTCTTAGATCTGACCATGTGTATTTGTTAAAAGCCAAATACAAATACATTCAAAAATCTACATCTCACAAATACACTGTTTTTGAATGTATTTGTCTTTGTAATTTTGAGTGCATTTTTTAGTGTATTTTGTTAATAGCCAAACACATTATTTTTTTTAATGTATTTTGTCATGTATTTGAATTTTTTGGTCTTGTATCTGAATGTATATGTTGAAATCCATTCAAATACACAAAAATTTGAATATATTTGGCTTCATAGTAGTTGGAATGTACACAATGTATTTGAAATACATCAAAAAAAGCCACTGAAATACATCAAAAAAAAATCAGTAAAATACATAACAAAATCACTAAAATACATTAAAAAAAAAAGGACACGGAAATACATTATGGCAAAAAAAAAAAATCACTGAAATACATCAAAAAAAAAATCACTAAAATATATATTAATATCTAATTTAATAGCTCCACCATTAAAGGCTAAAATCAAGGATCATGTTTTTTTTTTTTACCTTGTTCTCATGTATTTGTTGACAACAAATACACGCGAAAACATACACTATTTTGCCAAAATATAGCTATAAATGGTAATATTTAAAAGGATAGCTACAAATGATAGGAAGCTACAGTAAGGTAGCCATTTGAGTAAGTTTGTCTCTCAAAGTTATCTTCAATTGATAATTTGGGCCTATCTGCTATGTTTAAGTTGTTTAGTTGTTCTGGCCTGTTTTGTTTTAAGTTTTCCTTATTAATACATTTGGGCTTGCCTCTTCTTTGCTCTACATTAACTGTTTACATACGTATATGAATTGAAAGTATACTGACATATATTCATAGATGTGACTATTGTATGTATGTCTTTCTAGTTTATATTAGACAACTTATTAAGTCTAGGTGCTCTCTAACCGGATTTTTCCTTTTCCCCTCTTTGTTTTGCATGGGATCCATTTGGGCCACTCAGACAATTCTTCAGGAAACCACAACACTTCTTTCTTCATCAAACCCGAAGCATAAATGAAGTTGATTGAAGGCCCAACCATGGATGAAAATGGCAACTAGTGGGCTTTAGTAGGCCCACTAGCCTCTGATAAGTTAGTATTTTACCAACTTATCTCTTCTTTAATCTTATATTTTTGCTATGTTTGATTGAGAAAATAGTGCATTTAATATCGTTTACATCTATTTTACAGGTTTTATGTGATTTAGAATTGATCGGAAGAAACCAAGTGAAAATTAAGTCAAAAAGAGGCTAAATTGGACAGTTTTGCAAAACTGTCAAAACTGGACAGTTTTGCAAAAAGGGGACAGATTTGCAAATCTGAAAATATGGGCTGTTTTGGTCATATTTTAATGTGGGAATATTGGGAGCTATAAGAGGATGACTTGGGAGAAAATATCATTATTTTTTGCAGTTTTTTACAAGTTTTGGAGACTAGGTTCCTACACTACACTTTGGGGTTGAAGATTTGATTGAGCATTTCTTAAACCTTTACTTCATTTCTTCAATTCCTTGCTTTGTATTGTATATCTAAGTGTGTAGAATTTTATTCTATAACTTTAATATTGTTTATGAAAATATTTATTTGCAAAGTTGGATGAAACCTCTTGTTATGCTTATGTATTGAATGATTTTTATTTCCAATGAAGTGGGTCTTTGTTTCTTTAGTTAATCTTGTTCTTCAATATTTCTTAAGGGATTAGCTAACCCTAGGACTTGCCCATCTACTTCGATTTGACCTCGGAAGAGGAAAATTGAGGTTGGGAAAGATTAACTTCATTTCTTCAATTCCTTGCTTTGTATTGTATATCTAAGTGTGTAGAATTTTATTCTATAACTTTAATATTGTTTATGAAAATATTTATTTGCAAAGTTGGATGAAACCTCTTGTTATGCTTATGTATTGAATGATTTTTATTTCCAATGAAGTGGGTCTTTGTTTCTTTAGTTAATCTTGTTCTTCAATATTTCTTAAGGGATTAGCTAACCCTAGGACTTGCCCATCTACTTCGATTTGACCTCGGAAGAGGAAAATTGAGGTTGGGAAAGATTAATTAACAAGAATTTGGGGCATAACCTTCATCTAATAACTTGAGCTAGGAATAGGAAAGTTACTTGAGATTCAATTGGTTGTGCTTGATATCACACTCTAAGGCTTGAAAAAATTTAGAGTGAAAATCATTGATTTGGTTGAAAGACTTTCAATGAGATTTCAGAAACCATTATCTATTAACATAAACAAGCTCTTAATTGTAAAATCATAAAATATATTGGATCGTTACTTGAGAATTCCTTGTATCCATTGATCATTTTACTTGCTTTCTAGATTAGTTTATATTTTCGCCTTAGTTATAATTTTCTCAAAAACCAAAATATTATCAAGTGTTTGGCTTAGCGTAGAAAGTGATAATTCCTTACTTGTTTAAATCGCCTAGTATATTGTTCCCTGTGGGATCAACCCCGACTCATAGTTGGATAATTATATTGCATACGACCGTGTACACTTTCTTTTTGAGGAGTGAATTTGGACGTTATCAGCCTCTTATTCTTTTTTTCTATAAATGTGTATATGCATATTATTGGAACCCGAATGTGTTAGAACTTAGGAATTTCGCGTAGAAGTTAGAAAAAAACCTTCAAATGATTTTCAAAAATCAAACACAGTTAAGTTGGAAAAACTAAAAGAATGGATATATATATATATATATATATATATAACGGTCTTTCAAACACCAAGGAATTTACAGGTTAATCCATCGAGTATATTAAGAAATTAAGAGAATAACCATATACTAAGAGAAAAATAAAGAGACCCCTAAAAATAAAGAAGTTGAAGAATTAATAGAACAATTGAAGAAGGTTGAAATAACACCTCAGAAAGAAAAAAGTTAAAGTAATTAGGAAACCATAAAAATGGACTTTCTTTCAGTTAGACCAAGAAACGAAGGAGGACCAGAAAGGCAAGGACAAGAGAGACCCGGAGTAAGTTTTTCAGACAATAGAATAGGTAATAATATTTTATCAAGAATTATAAATAGGAGAAGACCAGAAGAAAACAATCAACAGCTAAGTGAGGTAATAGACGTAGATAGAGATATACAACTTTTCCAACAAAAATAAATAAAGAAGAAACTCATAAGAAAATTGAAGATCCCACTATTAATCTAAGAATGATAACATTAGAAACAAGAATAAATGAATTAGAAACTAGATTATGTAAACTAGAAAAAGGAAAACAAAAAGACGTAGATAGTGAAGATGAAGAAATAAGATTATCAAATATACAACCAATAATGAGACCATTAACTTTTTCTTTATACTTACCACTTTGATAAGCACATATCTTCTTTTCATTTTTATTACTATATTTATTGGGTATCGCTTTTAGTACTGCTCCCCATCCTTCAAAACTACCGTCTGTTTCTATAATTAAATAGTCTGTTTCTAGGGGCATGTTTAAATCGGGAAAGGAATAGATCTTTGGAAAGGAATGGTAGTAGCAGACTATATAAAAACATATAATGATACAGACGCAGAAACAATGTATAAATATTTAGAAACATTTTTAGGAGAATCAACCAAAGCTTTATGGGAAGCTTATAAGGAAAAATTTCCAATGGAATTTCAACACTTAGTATCCATGGGAGCAAACCCATATAATTTTACTAATAAAATACGTACTTTAATTACAGGGGAAGATCCAAATAGTGGATTATTAGTACTACAAAGAAATACGGTAATAAAGTTAGAACAACTAAGCATAAGTAGTTGGTTTCATATTAAGAAATTTTTAAACGATTATTTTTACTACTGTACTATTAGTGGAAATGCGTTTGATCAAGAATTAGGTAAAAAATTATTTAACAAACTACCAGGAGCCTTAGGAAGAGAAATAGAAGATAGATGGAATAAGAGAGACGGGGTTGTGCAGAATCCTAATCTAAAACGGTCTATAGGACATAGAATACAACATATAATGGATATACTACAAGAAAAATGTACCCATATACAGATACAAAAACAGCTAAAACAAAATGAAATAAACTTTTGTAAAAGCGTGGTTTACACTACACAAAGCTATGATAAAGACAATTATAAAAAGAAAAAGCATAAAAAATACAGAACACATTATAATAGAAATTATCCTCAATATAATAGAAAGAAATATTATCTTAGAAAATCAGCTGCTAGAAAACCTTATTTAGACAGAAATAGGCATGTAAAAAAATATCGAACAGAAAGGAATTATAAAAATAAACTAGAATGCTTTACTTGTGGAAGTGTAGAACACTTATCAAATACATGTCCAAAAAGAATAAATAATAAGACAAGAAATTCTCAGCTAATTGAAGATTTTCAAGAAACATTAATAAATGTAAATGAATATATATTCTATAGTAAGTGTAGACACTGAAGAAAAAATTAAAACAGACTCGTCAGACTCAGAAGCAGAAGAATTAATCAATGAAATAGGATTAGAAAATCTAGACTTAGAAGCAATGAATAATATAACAAATATAGCGGAAGACTGTAACCATGAGTTCGAACGAAATAAGGGATTGGATAGTAATGCATGTTTCTTTTGTAAATGGTATCCTAGTAGAGACAAAAGAGCTAAATGTAAAAATTCTTATATAGAAGGATGTACAATGTGTATAGAAAAAGAATTTAAAACAAAAATAAATAAAGAGGAAACTCATAAGAAAATTGAAGACCCCACTATTTATCTAAGAATGATAACATTAGAAACAAGAATAAATGAATTAGAAACTAGATTATGTAAACTAGAAAAAGGAAAACAAAAAGACGTAGATAGTGAAGATGAAGAAATAAGATTATCAAATATACAACCAATAATGAAACCATTAAGAACAATACCAGAGGAGTCTCAAACAGAATTAATGAGTATAGAAGACCATGAGGCATTAGTATGTAATGAAGATAAAAAATTAGGAACAATAAAAATACTTGCAAGAATTAAAATAGACGATTATGAGATAGAAACATTAGCATTAGTAGATTCAGGGTGCACTAAGTGCATAATAAACAAGAGAATAGTTCCACCTAATTTAATAAAAATTCTAGAAAAGTTCAGTTGCAGCCATGCAAATGGATGGAACACATAACTATATAGACATTATGTTCATAAGGCCTATATTAGCTTTATAAATACATGTGTTCAGAATTTTACAAACCGAGCTGTAAAATGGATAAGATATGGGTAAGAGACCTTAATATAAATGTAGATTTTCTCATAGGATTAGACTTTATGTTACATAATAATGGTAGTTGTATGATTACAAGAGATGGAGTAATTTTCTTAAAAAATATTACTCATACACCAATAAAAGTTCTTAAGACTGAAACTAGGATCTGTCATAAGAAGATCCCTACCACAGACCGAATCAACCTGCAAAAGAAAAAAAATAGTTGTTGTAAAGAGTGTCAAGAAAATAATACATGTTGTAAAGATAAGCCAGAAATAAAAAATTTAACTCTAGAAGAAGAAGAAATTCTAAGAGAAGAGGATTTGTTAGAAAAAAAATTATACTTTAATAGATATAGAAACAGAGTTATATAATTTTAAAACAGGAATAGAAAGAATAGGAGTAATAAAGAATCAAAAAGACCTAGATAACATAATAAAAATACTAGATGAAATAGAAATTATAGGAGAAAAACCATTAAAACATTGGAAAAATAATAGGATTATATGTAAACTAGATATAACAAATCTAGACTATATAATTAAAACAGCTTCGATTGAAGAAACAAATCAAGATGTAGAAGATTTTAAAGTACAAATAAAAGAATTATTGGATTTAGGAGTAATACGGAGATCTACTTCTAAACATAGATCTGCAGCATTTATGATAAGAAATCATAGCGAAATAGTAAGAGAAAAAAGAATGGTAATAAACTATAAAAGACTTAATGATAATACTAGGACAGATGGATATAAGTTACCAGACAAAACAGAGTTAATAAATAGAATACAAGGAAAGAAAATATTTAGTAAATTTGATTGTAAATCAGGATATTGGCAGTTACGAATGCATGAAGAAAGCATAGAATGGACTGCATTCACCTGTCCTGAAGGACATTTTGAATGGTTAGTAATGCCATTTGGATTAAAGACAGCTCCCCCAATTTTTCAAAGAAAAATGGATAGTATATTTGGAGAATACAAAAGGTTTGTATTAGTATATGTAGATGATATACTAGTATTTAGTAGAGATATTAAAGAACACTCAGGACACCTACAAACGGTATTTAGACTATATGTAGAAAATGGAATAATAATTAGTAAGAAAAAAATGAAATTATGTAAAAATTATATAAACTTTTTAGGAGTAGTACTAGGAGAGGGTAAAATAAAATTACAACCTCATATAGCCAAAAAAACTTTAGAAATGCCAGATAAGTTAGATAATGTTAAAGAATTACAAAACAAATTAGGAATAATCAATTATGCTAGAAATTTTATAAAAGATTTAGGAAAAATAGCAGGACCATTGTATTCAAAGACTGGATCTAATGGTCAAAAACACTTTAATACTGAAGACATTAAATTAGTACAAAAAATTAAAGAAAAAATATTTTTCTAGTGTCTCTTTTACTATATTTTCTATTTTTTTCATTCTTCTTCTTTTTTGCAAGTATGCTTTTCTTTGTAGAAGTTGCTCCTTGCGTAAGTGTCTTAGGTAGTTTCCGTATTGTTTGGAGAGATGAACATCCCTCATCTTCACTTTTTGGAAAAGTGACAGCCATTAACGGATTTGATGAGTCTTTACCGGCTACCGTTTGAACCGGACTAGCTGTATCCTTACCCGATACAGTGGGTCTGACTGCATTCATTGGGGAATGCACACCCGTCTCATCCATTTTTGTCTGAGATGGAGAACTCTGAGATTGCACCAATTCGAACTTAACCGCTTGTAGTCTTTGTTCTAATGTCTTCACTTGATCCAAAAGTTTCATTTTTTCTTGAACCAATGTCTCTTTCTGCTGGTTTAATCTCTTGACTACTTCAGTCATAGTAGAACAGTGATAAAAAAAAAATCACCTCGTCTGTGTCTTTTTGTATATTGTACTGAGGGGTTCTATTTGGATTTTGTCTGAGAGCTGGAGAAATATAGTAGTTTGGACCCAACACTCCTCTAGCATAGTCTAATGCCTCAGTGAAATCATTAAAACCTTTAAAAAGAGGTTTTCGTATATTTTTAATAGAATCTAAAACTTCTATCCAGGTCTGGAAAATACCATTAGTTCTGCCATGGATTACAACATAAAATTTAAATTTCTTATTTAAATTTTTGTCTGAAAAATACTGACAAAGTGCATTTAGGGTGGCTACAAAATGACTAGTGTCTTTTTTGTTATGTGATATCCATAAATTGTCTACTAAACATGTCTGTTGTTTGTCTATTACATATTCTGGTAATACCTTAAAAGTTTAATTAGATGGCGGAAAAAATACTAAATTATTGGTTCCAAAATGTATTCTTTCTAAGGCGTGTTTGTCTAATGCAGATGTAGGTTTAAAATGAAGGTTACCTAATACTGTATGTCTGTATGTGTCTTGGGTTGAGGCTATGCCTTTCCCCTTGTCTGCTGTCTGAGAACTGGAAGGTCTCATGTTGTTCAAATAAAAAATCAGTTAGCAGTAATCTTTAGTCTACTTAATTGGTCTGCTAAATTATTATCTTTTCCTTTTATATGTTCAAATTTTAAATTATAAATTGAAATGGTATATATATATTTATATATATATATATATATGTGTGTGTGTGTGTGTGTGTGTGTGTGTGTGTGTGTGTGTGTGTACGGGTTCGCCCTTTTTGTAAAGAAGGAAAATTGTATTGGACCTTTATAATAAAATCGGACTGTTTGAACCTTCAAGTTTTGGGGACTAAATTGGTACTTAATACTTGGACTGGTTTCAGGAAAATGAAAAGAACAAAAACTAATTTCCTAAAGTTTCAAACTTAAGGTCTTTTCAAACATTTTTTTTGTACGGATTGCCCTTCTTTTGGGGTGGTCTTTAAATTTTTCCTCTCATATTTGTGGTCTTTAAATTTTGCCCTTCGCTTGGATACCTGAGGTTCTGGGTTCGAACCCCTGCTCAGGCATAAAATAAAAAAATAATTTCGCAAGGCAGGGCTGGGGGGAGTGTATGTCGAATCCGGCATAATGTCCTTAAGGAAAAACTAAAGTTATGCCGGAGGGGGCATAACTTTTCCTCAAGGCATAGTTTAGTTATGCCTTATGGGGCAAAACTTTTCCTTAAGGAATTATGCCTTATGTGGGCAGACTTTTAATTAAGGCATAACCAAAAGTATGCCCCATAAGGCAGAACTTTTTCTTAAGGTATAGACTTTGCCTTATAAGGCAAACTTTTAGTTATGCCTTAAGCAAAAATTCCGCCTTATGTGGCATACTATAAAAGTTTGTCCATTAAAAGTATGCCCCCACCAGCATAAACTTGTGAAGGAATTAACAAAGTTATGCCGGACCCGGCATACTTATGCCAAGTCTGCCCATAAGGCATAAGTATGCCGGGTCCGGCATAAGTTTGGTAATTCCTTAACAAGTTTATGCCGGTGGGGGCATACTTTTAATGGACAAACTTTTATGCCGGACCCAGCATAAACTTGTGAAGGAATTACCAAAGTTATGCCGGACTCAGCATGCTTATGCCAAGTCTGCCCATAAGGCATAAGCATGCCGGGTCCGGCATAACTTTGGTAACTCCTTCACAATTGTATGCCGATGGGGGTATAGCGAAATTTAAACTCTGCCATTTTGTTTAAAATTTTGACTATGTGGGGGTTCGAACCTGGAACCACGGGGTTTAGCCGAAGGGCAAAATTTAAAGATTTCAAATTTGAGGGGCAAAATTTAAAGATCACCCCAAAAGAAGGGCAATTCTGCGAATTGCCCCTTTTCAAAACCTTTTGGGCTCAAGCCCAAAACTTAAGTCAAAAAAAAAAAAGAGTAAATACATTTAAACTTTAATTTGAGGTAAAGGTATCAAAGTTAGGATATGGTTGACCTAAAATTGGACAAAATATTAAATTAAAAAAAAATCTTTTTCATACTTGTATAAACCTATGGCATATTTACAAAGGAAATCCACTCAAACTTTTTTCCAATAAATTTATAAAAGATACAAAGCATAAACATTTGTACCAAATTAAGTTGAACTCTACTTAAGAGAAATCTTAGGTGTGTCTTGTTTCGGAAATGAAATGACTTTAAGACTTTATACATATTTTTTAAGAAAAATTCAGTTGTCTTCAAATGAACTTTGCCAAAACATGAGTTATGATATGCCATGACTATTTGTACAAGAAAATAAATTCTTTTAAGCAAATAATTACATAATCACACATTGAAACTCGTAGGTCAACCGTATTCTACGGATCCTTAATACTAGAGTGCTTAAAACCTTCCGTAGGTGATCACCAGAACCCTTACCTAGAACTATGGTTTAAAAGGACTTTTCTCTTGTTTGATAAACCCTTTTCCACTTGGTTTTCATAATTTCCCTTATAAATTAGGTGGCGACTCTAAAAAATAATAAAATCCAAACAGAGTCCGCAAATTCGAAGTAGCTTTTATGCCTCACGGAAAAGTGAACCGTAACAATTACTCCCCTATATTTTAATTTATGGGTCGCTTTTCATTTTCCGGAGTCAATTTGATTAAACTTTGAAGCTATATTAAATACTATCAACTTAATATTTTAAAATTAAAATGTAAATACTTAAAAGCTACGCAAAAAATATTGTATGTTGTAATTTTAACTGAAAATATTTTAAAGTATAAACTATATATAAAAAGCTAAATTAATTTTTTAGTTTCATTTAATGAATTTAATTTTTTCTTAATTTTGTCTAAAACAAAGCTTAAATCACCACATTTAAGTAGCATGAAGTCTTGTCGCATAAAATATCCTAACTGGAACTAAAACTTAACAGATTACAAAATGATTTATTTTTTATTTTTATGAATAAGGAAACGATATGCTCACAAATTCATAAAAATGCCAATATTTTACAATTTATGATTTTCACCGAATTGTAACTATTTTATACTATAATTTACTTTACATAATGTCGAATCACTTATGTCCCTTTGGTATTTGCTAATTCTCCTACAAATCGTTTTCCTCATAAATAAAAAAATATTTAATAATTATGAAAATTTACCAATAATAGATGTTTAATGTGCCACTGAATTATATTAATTATACGGAAAGAAAATATGATACAAATAATAATTTTTAATTAAAATATTAAGATTTTTATATATTGAGTTTGGGCCCGGGCTTATCACGGGACTCATGTAACTAGTTATTATTACTATATATAATAAGTGAGAATGTAACGGGTTTTGTTGTCCTTAGTTACTTCTCAACTTTCTTGTTGGGGATCTTGCTAACCAAATGGTTTGCACTTTCAATTTTGCCCTTGTGTTTGATATTTATTGCATCATATGCCAAAGTATGTTTCAATAAATCATACACTTCGAAACCTATTTTGATAATATATGGTTCCTCAAATTAACTTTGCAAGTGGATATGTACTTTTCTATCCCATAATATTACCCCTACTTTATTTCTTTATTACTTTGATTGCCACATTGGGTAATATAACAAAATTGAGATCATTAAAATGCTTCAAAAGTTGTCCAAAATGATGATGTCTTATCTAAAAGAAACATTTGTGACAAAGATAAGAAAATACAATAATTTTAAAGAACTCATTTACAGTTGAAAAAGTATTCTGTATAATAGAGAATGAGTTTCAGGATCGATCCTCAAAATAATAGAAACAGAAGGAACAAAATTATTAGATATGTTGTCGCATTGAGACATGATTAAATAATTTAAATTTAGTCGATCCTAACTTATTTGAGATTGATAGCTTAGTTATAAGGTTATTATGATGTAAATTATACAAAATAATATTCCACTAAGACTAAGAAAAACAAAATAGAAATACATTTCCTCGCATGCATTTTTTGAAAGGAAAAGAAAGTTTAATATTTAATTTTTGATATTTTTTTATGATTTGATTAGAATTAGCATCTATTAAAATTAGTGAAGAGTCAATTTTTTTAAAATTTTATTTTATTTGTATTTATAGTTAAGTTCGCTAAATCTCTCAATGAAAGAATAAATATAGTGTCTATAGATGTATTTAGACCTAGGCTTTAATCGTCATGTTTTACCAGCACATGCTGATGAAATTACGAGTGCTAATCAATATACCGAAACAATCTATTTTTATCTTAAACTAAAAATTATATGTTAACAAAATTCATAAAATGCTAAAATATCTTTTCAGTTTACAATTATAGTTAGTTTGAAATTATTTTTCATACTTCAAATTATGTTAATTTACAAAACATCAAATTGTATGTGCCTTCTTAATACTTATTTCCTGCAATACTTGCTTCTTCATAAAAAATTCTTTTAGTAAGTTATTGCAACGACCCGCCCAACCATTATTTAATACTTCGCGAACCCATGATCTAGGTCTATGATCTTAAATAGTAAGCCCCGTGGGGTGTTCAGAGGAATAGTGGGAAAAAACAGTTTCGGAAGGAGTTACAAGTCGTGGGATCGGGGCAGGAATGGACCACTATAGAGGCCAAGGGACCGCCGCAACGGTCCCGCTATAGCTAGACTACGTCCGCCGCAGCAGACATGGCGGGCTAGTAAAACGCGTTTTCCATACTCAGTTTTATATTTCACCCTCCTTTTTAATAAAAGACCCTCCAAGGCTGCTATGAGGTTTCCACAAGAATAAAAACCCTTGACTCCAAGACAAGAGGCCTTTCCCAACATTCTCCACATCTTTCCCCACAACTATCATCTTTCATGGATTCGGATGAGGGCTATGAGGGCGAGTAATTCCTGGAAATTCAATTAGTTATTCTTCATCGAGGTAGGTTACGGTTTACTTGAGTTAGACTTTGATTAGTGAATCGTATATACATTTATAGTTGACGGGAGTTCGCATGATTAGGTCTTCGGACACGGAGTTTGGATGGATATATTCGCAATTAACAAAAGTTACGTGTAAATAGTAACTAGGGCAACAACGAGTATTTTAATTGAGTGTTGAGTGCTACTATCGTTGAGGTTTATGCGTCACGGGATAAGAAGTGATTATTTGTCGCGGTTCAAAAGATGTATTTCGTTGTTCAGAATATGTACTCCTAGGTATTTGTGATTTCCGTATTTATTTTCAAGTATATTGAGATATTCATATGATTGTCATTCTTGTTAACAAAGAGGATTGTATTGGGCGGATTGAAGGAAGGCATAATAGTGCCACGCCCATCAAGGGCAAAATTCATGACATTGTTTTCATTCATGGCATCATTGCATGCATTGCATGTGGTTACGAGGTAATACATGGAGCAAAAAGTTTGAGTACATGCTAGTTGTGTTATCTGGTTGTATGGCCCAGTTGGGTAGGATATGAGGTACTATTTGACAGCCAATCATTAGTAGTAAGGTAAAGGTAAGTATATCTATATAATGTGGATCCGCGTCCAAGGTTCTTTCCGGAGCGGAGGATTTATGCCTCTGGTCGGTTGAGTATCCGGAACGAGTGGAACATGGACACCATGGGTCCCCTGCAGACTAAGCAATGACATCAGTTAGCATGTATGTACATCGTGATTGGGCCCTTGCATCGCATTTGCATTACATTTCATACTGATATGTCCCTATGTTTGTGTGTTGTCAGTTTGTTATATTACATTGTGCATCTCATATGATTTTGTTGAAGTTGTGTGAGGTGGTGATGATTATGAAGGTAAGTGTAAGAGCGAATTACTAAGTGGTAAGTTGTTCCATGGGTGCATCATATCTTAGTAAGTGGTCTGGATAGAAAAGCTCTACGGCCAAAAGTTAGGAATTAAATGTTAGTGTAAATGAGGAGATGAGACTTAATTAATTGGCTTAAGGGAATATAGAATGAGACTTTAATGACTAGTCAGATAACCGGTATCACTATGGGGATAAGGGAAGTGGGAATAACTGGGAGTAGAAAGGTAAGTCCGTGTCGGTGTAATAAGCTATGTTGGGACTTTTGAGGGTCGTTGACTTATCTGCTTATCTTATTGACTTTATATTGTGATGCGTGAACTAATCTTAGTCGACCTATGATGCTTACCAATACGTGTGGTGCACTGATACTCTTGCTATATCCTTTTTGGGTGTAGGTATGTTGCAGGTTTAAGTTGGAGTTTCTTCGTGTGGATTACCAGGCATCCTCCTACAACCTCGCTCATCTCACTCCAGGCAGAGGCTGGGTCATTTATTTTTGTTTTCCTTGTGTAGTATGAGCTCTTGTATCTGTCTAGACTAGATCCTGGGAGTTTTTAGTTTTCTTGTATCAATAATAGAGTCCGTATGAGCATTTACTTTTAAATATTGTGATCTTTAAGAAATTGTTAGTTATAAACTGGCTGAATATTGGGTTAGTTGGTAAGGGTTCGCCTACTAGTTAGTAATGTGGTAGGTGCCCGCACGACCCGTAAGTTGGGGTCGTGACAGTTATCAAATTATATGGCCAACTTAAATAATTAACTATACATAATTAAGAAGCAATCATATTAAATGAGTTGTGCTAGAAAAGAACGCATCACAAAATATTTTTTCTAATTAAAACTTTTAAGATTATGAGTACCTTTTACGTTGATTTTGGGCTCGGGCTCAGCACGGGCTTTCAGGGACTAGAACTTATATATAAGGGAGCATCCATGAATTTTGTAGTCCTCACATCTTTAGAACTTTCGTTTTTGCCCCTATTTTTGCCATGTCCTAGCCTAGGTTAGGCGTGATTGGCACCCGACACCTTACTAGGGCCGAGCGAACCAAACTATATCTCGCATCATCTATGTTTCGAATGACAAAATAAGGCCAAGGAGGCCAACCATGAACATAATATCATGCATATGTATATGTACAATGGGCCCACCAGGCCAACATAACAACTGACAAGACATGACTAAGCTGTCTACAGGAAACTGTCTACAAAGCCTCTAAGAACATAACCAAAGCGTATCAATCAAGATAGGGCCCCCGACGTACCCATAACACAAAAATACCTATATAGTCCTTGACTCGGCAATGCTCCAGGAAGAAATGGAGCTCACCAATCAGAGCTGGTACGTGGAGGCAGCCTATTATGAAGGATCCTCGTCTCGTCTATCTATACCTTTTGTTGTATTTTCCCTTTTGTTTGTTATCAAAAGGATAGCTAATAATCTTCCAGCATTGATCTCTAGAATGCCCCAATTCGTTGCAGCAATCACATCTCACAACTGGTTTCTTTCCTTTATATCCTTGTCCTCTTCCTGCCTGCATAGCAACAGGTGGATCTCCTTGTCCTCTCCCTAGTTGCATAGCATTTTGTTGATTATCATGTTTGTTAATTACAATATTCACTTGAGCATTATCAACTACAACCCTTTCACTCTCATCTTCTATGATCATTGTATAAGCTTGGCTCACGGTAGGTGCAACTGACTTGATAAGCAGTTGCCTTCTAACTTGATCATATGAATCATTCAATCCATTCAGAAATTGCAATAACCTTTGTTCGTGCAGGTGCTCAGCATATTCTTTTGATTTTGGATAGTCACAACTAGGGACAGATATGATTGTGTTGTATTCATCCCATAATTCCTTCAATTTTGTGTAGTACACAGATATAGAATTTGTGTCTTGTGTGTGATTTGCAATTTTTCTGTGCAACTGAAACACTCTTACTCGATTCAGTTTGTTGAATCTCTCCTTTAGATCTTCCCAAACAGCATGAGAACTAGATCCATATACAATTCCAGTCAGTAAACTCTTTGAAACTGAACTCATTATCCATGAGTGCACTATTACATCACATTTTTCCCATACAAATCCCCTTTGTACTTATCCAACTTACAGTTTCCATTCACGAACCCCCATTTTCCTTTACCTAATAGAGCAATCTTCATAGATCTACTCCAAAGTCCATAATTTTCATTTCCTGTCAATTGAATTGGGATCAGTATGGAACCAGGTGTATCAGATGATTGGAGATAAAGTGGGTGTTTGTGATCTACTTGTTCAATCTGCACTTCAACTTCCACCATTGTTGTAGATTTGAAGCTTCGAAATTCTCAGATTTTAACTAGAAACGTTGCGGAATGATTTAAACAACTGTATTGTGCTAAATTTCGATCGTACGCTCTAATACCATGTGAAAATTATGCATACAAGGTGGAAATGTGACCTAAGACTCCATTAGAGAGGAGCTAAGTTGAAGAAGAAGCATCAGAACTTTTGGGAAATTTTCAATTGTTTCATTCATCTGCTTTATCCCCTATCTATACATACACAGTAGCCGACTTAACTCCTAAGATATTTTGCTACTCTCTACATACTAATACAAACTAACTAATCTGTTAATTTAACTGACTCATTAACAGCTGTGGCCAACTGTCAATCTCCACCTGGATAGCCCAACTAACTAACTAAAAACTTGAACTGCTACCTCTAACTTAGATAATGATGACCTGTGCTACAGGGCCAACAATTTAGACTTCGAAATGGTTTTTCTTCTTTTTTTATGGTGCGTTTAAGCTTTAACATGTCAGACGGATTAGTCTCAAACAAAAATTTACATTGCATATCCAATCTTGCTTGTTTGGACAATGAATCGTACTCGTAAATGATAATCTGAACATCAGAAATTTCTATTGGAACTGCTTATAATTTGATCCATTCTTGAACTACGTTGGTAACTTTTTTGCCCATGTACTGCAATTCCGCTTCCTTCTCTAATCTCTCCAGTCTTAATAGCTGCAAAGTAAGAACAAATAACTCAGGTATTGATATACATTTGACCCATGAAAATACACACACACACAAAAAAAAAAAAAAAGAAAAAAAAAGAATAGACAGAATTAAGAAAAGCTAAAAAGATAAAAGAACCATTAACATTATCTTTTGATATTCACCAAACTAAAATGTTCACTGGGTTCCATAATTATTGATGGATATAAAATATACATATATTATATACTTGAAATATATTGTTTTAAACAAAAAAGTTATATAATACTTCAATTTCTATGTGTTTTCTAACAATATTTTGCAAGAAATAAGAAAGCCATGAATATAGCTAAAGATGAAAGAAAAGAAGAGATTGCAGCACATCCACTTCACACTACAAGAAGTGAAGTTACATCTTTCCCAATGATATATTTTTCTCAAAATATATCTTCTCAAGAGACATCTTCCTCACACTACATTTCCTCATTGATGAGAAATTCACTTCTATAAATAGAAGGTAACTCTTTGCATAGAAGACATATTGAGTAGTAGGAAAATAACCACTTTTCTCTCTAATTTTGTTCTTGCTCTTTCTTTCTTTCTTTCTTTTTATTTTTCTTTATTTTTATTTTTTATCTTTTAGTAGATCTTTTGTTTATATATTCCTTAATGGAGTAATATCTTTTTTATGGGAATAGTTGATGAAGCTTGGTATATTATTATAGTATTTATATTTACTTTAGTTATTCCTTGTCCTAAAGTTTTTTATCTCTATATTTGCTTTGTGTCGGAATTTTTGACTTTTCCTAAATATTATCGCTACTCTATTATACTTTATGTTGTGGTTATTCTTGTATTAATTTTGTAATTCTCACGAAGCGAAATTAATACTTTATAATTATTGCATAAATTATTAGAGTAATAATAATTTTAAGTTATATATTATTCCAAATTTTGATCTTACTTCTTTCAATCTAATTCGCAAGAAAGAATCGACTCAAGCAAGCGTATAGATTTAAGGATATCTTTGTCTTATTTCTTTTAATTCTAATTCTCACAGGAAAATTGACTCAAACAAGTTTATTGATATAAAGACTAATCTCAAGAAGTCTTTACACCTTATGATGCACTTTAGGCAAGGAAATTATTTCATTTTAATGTTATTAGTTGTAATTCAATTAATATGCATAACCTCAAGGAATGTTATTAATTGATTATTTCCAACTGAGAAAATATAATTGTATTAGCAATAAGCAATTATTCTTTCATGAAATATGTTACATTAAGACTGTATTATAATAATATTGTCAAGTGACTTCAATTATTCCCAACTCTTTTTCAATCTTTAGGAAATTGTTTGTTTTGTTTAAGTAATTTACAAAGTTAAGACGCTACTCTCTTTTCATCAATTTGATTCTCTTAAATAGTAACCGGGATTATATAAATCTGTAGCCTAGGTGGTTCCAACCTATGTGGAACGATATCTTAAACTATACTATAATTTGACAGAGTACGAGCAAAAAAAACTCTATATGCCCAGAACTCGTCAAATTATTATGTACTACTTTGCAAGCATGAAACTCGATTGCCAAAATTGAGTAACTGGACCAACAATTCCTCGCATATACGGTTTCGATTCAAATGGCTGTTTCCCCAATGTCTGAAGCCAATACTGAAGGTGGGGATGGCCTGACCTGCAACGTGATAGACAAATTGAAATACCAGGATCTTCTCCTTATTAAAATTAATCTCCTTATTAAAATTAACATGCATATACGTACGTGTCTGTCTCGCTTCTTCAAGTGATCAATTCTCACAATAATTGTAAATTATCCAAATATGTACCAACAAGAATGTTGAGGAAAAATCGCTTTGTTTCATTCACGGCCTTTTTCCTTGTTCAGCGAGTGATCCACAGATTGCCATCACATTATACCTAATGGTCAAAACAATGAAATAAGAAGAAGATAAGAAAAAGGTTCAACTGCTATCAAATTACAAGACCAACAACATTACTAATTTTTCACCTTAATAGGTAAAAGCTAAAAAACAATTATTTGAGAGATGCGCATACACTCCAAATAGTAACCATTTCACTTGAAAAAATGATAACTATTCTAAGTTGGAATATTTTTTTCTCATTATTATGATTTGGCAAAGAAGGCTGAAACATTATAACAAAAAGCATTAGACAAAAGGATCACCACAATAAGAAAGAACGTCAAGTTGATCAAAGAAAGTAATTCAATTAGCTAAAAAAATATATATGTTTGTTCCTAGTTCAAACTATTCACCATTCAGATATCATTTCTACGATCATAGCCTATATTTGAATGTAATATCAAAAGAGCGAATTCATCATTTTTTAAACAACTATCAAACAATTATTAATCTGAATAATCGAAAATAGTTCATATTTTTCTACCCGAAGAGTCCTACACTTTTGCATTATTTTAGATAAAATGTGTTTCTTGAAAAAGAACTTTTCTGAGAGTACAGAAAAAAATTACGGAAATGCAGCTTCACTTGGAAAATCAATAAAATGCTGGTTTAGCGATATTCGAAGAATCAACACAGATAGGTGCAAGAACTTCTCTCAGAACTATTACATTTACCAGGATTTTAATAACTTTGAAATTTGAGAAAATTGATAAGTTGTCATATAGATTACCACACATCTATCCCTCGGAAGAGAAAGATGAAAGGTTGTATTGTTCCATCTTCGTTATTCATCTCATGAGTGATATCAACAAATTCTCTGCACAGAAAAGTTGCGAGCTGAAAAGAAAAAGTCAGCATATCGGCACCACTCCATATTGAGTATATCCTTTCACCATCACCCACAACTCCACCACCCTTGCTTTCGGCATCGTCATATTTGTTTACCCCAAATTTGGATAATCAATTAAATTTATGAGTGAGATATAGGATATGTGGTTGAACTTTGATCTATTCTTGATTGAGAGAAAATGGAATAGAATCAACTATGAATAATCTAAATAGTAATTGATGGTCTATACTAAATGTATATGCCAATATATTGAATATTGTTTGATTGAACAAATCTAACGATGAACACAATAATTCGGACCAAAATCAGATGTTGAGAGGGAGAGATTTATATATTATTGCTATTACAAATGTTCTAGAACTCAATCAGCCAACCCCTCACAGTAGGGCAATGACTCCTATATATAGTTATGCCTCATGGGCTTCATACAACATAAATCCCTTTTCAATAATGAAAAACCCTAAAATAGATAAGGTTGGTCGTACGGTCTGACACCTGTACGATTCACAGTACAAGGTGGCAAAACGGTCTTGACGCGTGGCATTTATGTAATAGATCACCCAGACCAACGGCCATGATCAACTCGGCTATAGAGAAACCGAACCAAACGACGTCCTTTGCTTTCTTCGGATCAGGCACTCCTCCCGTCCCAAAAGAAAGTCTTCCTGCTCGATCTCCGAACTCACCGGTCTAGCATATATCCGATTTTTACCGTATACAGATAGTCCCCACACTTTCCGGACCGTAGTTTTACCGGAGTAACGGGAAGTGGACGAATCAAGAAACTGGTGGCTCCATTTGTCCGTCGTTATCTTTTCATTTTGGCAGGAACAGTTGCGTCACGTCCCTCTGTCATCGGCCACGTGTCTTATCCCGGATGGTCAGCACTGACAACCGCCATCACGCACGTCGTTGTAAGTCACTTCTTATTAATTATGGGACACGTGGCACTCCCCAGTTGGCTGGGATCTGTAACCGCCTCGATCCATGTCTATATAACGTCTTCAACAGCTTCATTTGTTCATTTTACGACCCATTTCGTTCTCCATTTCCAATTCTTCACTTCACCTTTCCATTTCGTTCTTCACTTCTTTTTATTTCTCTTCATTTCATCATTTTTTAACCTGTTTCTTGTTGATTCATTGCTGACATTACGTGAACGGAAAATGCTTTGCCAACTTCTTCACTTAGCCATTTTTGTTGAGTGTGTTGTTGCTGCTTCTTACCTTACCATTTTGAATTTTTTCTTCGCTGCTCCCCTACTCTGTTTTCTTCCTTTTCGAATTCGCTAAACATCCTTCATAACTTTAAAATGTCTGCTAACACCGAAACCACTTCCCATGATGTTCCCTCGGTTTCATCTCAAGGAACCGAGCCAACTTCTCAACCCAAAGGGAAGGTCACCTTCGAACCTACTGCTTCAGACATTGTACCGTCCAAACCTAATTACAACAAAGATTTCGAGGTCGAGAAACCTTCTTCGATTTCCGATAGAGGGTTTGACGTGAGGCGGTATCCCTCGTCCATTACTGAGGACAAACTCGATTTAGTCCGGACCGATTGCGGATGTGATAACCGTCCGGTTCACGTTTTCGCCCTCGGACCAGATGAGTAAGTCACCGACCATCGGGAGGGCTTTTTGTACGTTTATACTTATCCTTTCACCCTCAAACTCGATCCCCCGATTGATCCGGTCATTTTAGATATGTGCCGGACTTATAACATTACCTTGGCCCAGATTGGTCCGATAGTTTGGAGGACCGTGGCCTGCCTCCGGCTGTTGGCCAATAATATGAAAAAGGATTTCACGCTGGCCCATTTCATAAGGCTATATTCCCCGAGGTTATTCTGGGGCGGTGTAATAAAACTTGCAAAGCGTAGCCGGAATCCAATTTTTTCAAAAATGGATGAAGACAAAGACCGGGGCTGGTTGGAGCGTTATGTCCGGGTGAGGACCGAGGACATTATTCCGGCCAGTAACATGCCTTTACCGGAGCGGTGGAATGATAATCGTAAGTCCCAATTCTTCTAATAATTGCCTTTGAATGTTTTGTCAAACTCTAGTTCTTCCACACTCACTACTTGTCCTCTTATTTATACTAGTCGTGGGTTGGATACCTCCGGCTGTCCGGAATCTCAACGAATGGGTTACTGCTCTCCTCAGCCAACATACCCACGACGATCGAACATGGGGACTCCTTTCTCGTGGCCGATGGATTTCTCAAAACCACGGTAATACTTTGCTTCCATTGGTGTTCATGACATTTTTCCACCTCTCCTTTGTGTAACATCTTCGGCTTTCAGGTTTGCCTAAGGGTTCGGTGGATCTGAGACCGGAATCAGTAGCTGAACCCGCTACGTTGGCATCCGAGTTCGACTCAGCGGGTGCATCCCGTCTCCTTACTGCTGCGACCAAAAGAAAAAAGCCCTCGGACAAAGGGCAGAAACTGAAGAAAAGGGCGAGGAGCGTCGTTAGGACTTTAAGGGATGAAGCAAAGCCCGAGCTCCTCGTTCGGAGGACCAGTGTGGCCCCTTCCGTGGCTCCCATTCCGGAGGAAGGTATCACCGTTTCACCATTTCCTTCAGCCGGGGAAAGACCCACGGTTCCGGCATTACACACAGGTGGGGAAGAAATTCATTACCTGACTCCTCTAAGGTCGATTGAATTCGTTGATATTTCAGGTGATGCTTCTTCCGAAGAAACCCTCCTGCAAAGGACAAGGAGACCCGGGAAGGCAGTTTCTGCCGAAGCTGGTCAAAGAACTGAGCCGGCCCCTGAGAGCGAAGTTCCAACGATCGTTGACCCGTTGCCCGACTATGAGACTGCTGCAACTTCGGAGATCCCTGCCTTTCCCGAAGCTGCTGAGGCTGCTCCGAGTTCTCCAACTCCGGCTTCAAGGTCGGATGAGTTTGAGGACATGTTCTCGGACACTCCTCCTGCAACCGGCGAAGCTGCTGGCTTCGGACATCTCCCGATCCCTCGAGCCACGAGGCTAGCCAGCCAGACCACCGAGACCGGAGCTAGGGATAGCCTTGTGCATGTCTTCCCGGCCCCAAGCGTGGAACCCCGGAGGACCAGATCAGCTGTAATCACCGTTCTCGAAGATTGTAGCTTTTTGTCTCGCTCGGTGGGAGTAGCAAGCTACCTAAGGCCGCTCGTGTCCGACTTAGACAAACGGAAGATGAATGGAGTCCCCTGGCAGTGTCCCATTAACGAGGGCATGCACACGGGCAATCGAGTAAGTTAATCACAATCCATCCTTTGCATAATTCATTGAGAATTTTAGTTTCTCTCTTATCCGAGTTGTAACTTGCTTCTTTTACAGAGTGTGGTGCTTATTAACGAAGCCTTCGTCCTTGCTCAGCAAGAGGTTGACGATCTCAAGGGCCAACTGGATGCCCAAGGTCGAGAAACGGAGAAGTTTCAGCACCTTTTGCAGCTGAAGGAGGACGAGCTGAACCGAGCAGTTAGTCTTTCCAACCTCCAACTTGAGCTCGATGCGACAAAGGCCGAAAACCTTCTATTAAGAGATGAGTTGGCCGAGATGGTTGAAAAGAACCAGCTTCTAGAAGCGGACAAAGTCGGCCTTAGCCAGGACAATGCCCGTTTTTCCTCAAGGCTTGGTGAGCTCGAAACCACCATCTCTCAACTCCGGGGGGAACTGGATTTGGTCAAGTCCGATGCTACGAGCATGGCCGAGAGGCATCGGTTGCTCGAATCTGAAAGTGCCCAGTACAAAGAGCGGATGAGGGTGTTTGAGAAGAAGGCAGAGAAAAGGGCCCAGATATGTGATGACATAAAAACCGAGCTCGAGGAGACGGTTGATGCTAATGACCTTCTTAAGGCCGAGCTCGAGTCACCCACTAAAATGTAAAAGGTCCTCGAAGAAGATCGGGATGTTCTGGCGGCAAAGCTAGCCCAGGCCGAGGCCGATTTGGAAGAAGCCCTTAAGAGTGTGGAGGTTGCCGAGGCTCATACTACTATTGCTATTGAGTATGAAAAATGAAAGTCTCGGAGGATCACCCTTGAGCAAGCCGGGCATTGCTTTGTGGATCTTCCGGCCCTGATACTCGAAGCTAAAAGAGTAGAGGAAGAGGCTAAGGGTGCCCTCGGGGCTGACTCCGATGACTCCGAGCGGACAGTGTTCGAACACTCCGGATCCAGCCATATCGAATAGATCAAGGCCTGTACTTAGCCTTTTGTTCTTTTGCCTTTGTAAGGGTTTCCGATGTAAAAACCTTTGTATAAATGGAACATGCATTTTTCTTGATTTTCTTTATTCTTTTGATTGAATGTTAGTTATGACTTTTGCCCAAATTGTCGGTCCGTTTTAAGGAAAAGCAGACTCGGGGTCATTATTCCGCATTGTGCCTGAATTTTGGCTTTTTCTCTTCGTCCGGTACGTTATGTCCGGGAGTTTGATCGAGTTTTTGCCCGTGGGACTTATCTTATGTTTTGTGAATTCACACGTCTCCGAATTACGATAGGCATTTTTAGGGCCGGTATTTTTCGACTATTTTCTAGGGCCGGTGTTTTTCGGCTATTTTTTAGGGCCGGTGTTTTTCGGACACCTGGATCCGAACCTTAGCAAAATATGATATAGCAGTCCCCACTCGAGGGAGTTTAAAGACTTTGGCTCGGTTCATTGTGACCTTGTTGCCTTTGTCAAATTTTGACCGTAGTGCCCGGAATAGGGTATATGAATGAAGTAATGCCGAAATATGGCGATAATCACCGGGGTAGGGTGTTTTACCAAGAAGAGATCCGAGATATCGTTATCCGAACTTTCGATGATTTTTGTATTGCAAGTATTTGTACAAGATATGAGAATTTTGTTTCCTTCTGTTTTCGCCGTAGCAAATACTAAATGGACACGATTCATTCTGATCGTTTGGTCCTTACATCGAAACCTAATGCACAAGGTCCGGTCTTGGTTTTGCCGTAGCAAATACTGAGTGGACACGATTCATTCTGATCGTTTGGTCCTTACATCTCAACCTAATATAAAGGGTCCGATTTTGATTTGTTGAGCTCCTCTGTTTTTCACTAACCGGGGTAAACCTCGATGTGGGTATAATAGTCCCCTAGCGCTTATCCGAGCTGTATGATTGGGTAAGCGTTATTAAGTCCCCACTCGTAGTGCGTGATACCGAGTTTCCGGGCGTTTGTCCTTGTCTTTGTCGAGTAACACGTTGTACTTGTTGCCTCATTAAAAACCTTGTCGGAAAATCCATTTTGGGACAAAACTGTACTAAGGAAAAGAGTGTAACACGTATTTTCAGACCTAGATTCTAATTTATCTGGTACTTGACTTAATGCAAAAAGAAAAAGGTTAATAAAAAAACACGAGGTGTCCATACCTTAGCAGTAGTATCTTTTCAAATGAGCCACATTCCAGTTATTGCGCAACCATTGCCCGTCCATGGATTCCAACTGACACGATCCTTTGCCCGTTACCTTGGTTATCTTGTACGGTCCTTCCCAGTTGGGACCCAGTTTTCCTTCGTTGGGATTCTTGGTGTTCAGGGTAACTTTCCGAAGCACCAAGTCCCCGGCTTGGAAATGTCAAAAATTGGCTCTCCGATTATAGTACCTTTCCATTCTCTATTTCTGGGCTCCAATACGGACCAACGCGTTTTCGCGAAGGTCATCCGTGAGGTCGAGTTTTACGACCATGGCCTCCTCGTTTGACTCCTCGGTGGTGTAGCTGAACCGGAGACTCGGTTCCCCAACTTCTACGGGAATGAGGGCTTCGTCCCCGTAGACTAACGAGAAAGGAGTTTCTCCCGTGCTTGATTTCGATGTGGTTCTGTAAGCCCACAATACCTTCGGTAATACTTCCCTCCAGTGATGCTTTGATGCTTCAAGTCTTTTTCTCAGATTTTGAATTATTGTTTTGTTCGTGGATTCCGCCTGTGCGTTCGCACACGGGTGATATGGAGTTGATACAATTTTCTTGATCTTCAACCCTTCGAGGAAATCGTTGACTTTACCGCCCACGAACTGAGGACCATTATCAAGAGTTATCTCGGAAGGGATGCCAAAACGACAGATGATGTGGTCCCATATGAAGTCAATGACCTCCTTTTCTCTAATTTTTTCGAAGGCCTGTGCGTCAACCCATTTGGAGAAAAAGTCAGTCATAAACAAAATAAATCGGGCTTTACCTGGTGCCCATGGCAATGGACCAACAATGTCCATTCCCCACTTCATGAAAGGCCAAGGTGACACCACCGAATGCAGCAACTCCCCGGGCTGATGAATCATCGGAGCATGTTTCTGACACCTGTCACATTTCCGGATAAAATTCTTTGAATCTTCCTCCATCCGGTTTCAGTAATAACCGGCCCTGATAATCTTTCAGACCAGGGCTTCAGCACCGGAGTGGTTGCCGCAGGTTCCCTCGTGCACCTCTCTCATCACATACTCCGTTTCCCCGGGACCCAAACACTTGGCCAGGGGTCCGAAGAAAGACCGTCGATACAATTGGCCGTCTACCAAGCAGAAATGCGCAACTTTCGTCCTTAATGATCGTGATTCTTTTGGGTCATTCGGGAGCTTTCCATCACGCAAGTAGTCGATGTACTTGTTACGCCAATCCCAAGTTAAACCCATTGCGTTTATTTCGGCATGTCCGTTTTCTATCGCCGTATTCCTCAAGTGCACCGTAGTCCCGGGGTTGATTTCTTCCCCTTCGACTGAAGATCCCAAATTGGCCAATGCATCGGCTTCGTTGTTCTGCTCCCTCGGTACGTGCTGTATGGTCCATTCTTTAAACCGGTGTAGTATCACTTGGATTTTTTCCAGATACCTCTGCATCCGTTCGTCCTTGACCTCGAATACGCTATTCACCTGGTTAACGACCAAAAGAGAATCGCACTTTTCCTCGATTATTTCGGCCCCCATGCTCCGGGCTAATTCCAAACCTGCAATCATAGCCTCATACTCGACTTCATTGTTAGTCAATTTAACAGTTCTAATGGATTGTCGAACGACATCTCCGGCCGGGGTTCTAAGGACGATTCCTAGCCCGGAACCTTTGAGGTTCGAGGCTCCGTCCGTGTGCAGCGACCAAATACCCGGAGCTTTCCCCGAGGTTAGCAGAAGTTCTTTCTCAACCTCGGGGACCATAGCCGGGGTAAAGTCCGCCACAAAATCGGCCAAGATCTGGGACTTGATGGCCGTCCGAGGCCTGTATTCGATATCATATCCGCTAATTTCTACGGCCCATTTAGTTAGTCTACCCGATAATTCCGGTTTGTGCATGATGTTTTTTAGGGGGTAAGTAGTCACTACACATATCAAGTGGCATTGAAAGTAGGGCTTTAGTTTTGTAGAAGCACTTACCAATGCCAATGCCAATTTTTCCAAGTGGGGATAACGGGTCTCCGCATCCCCCAAAGTTCTACTTACATAGTAAATAGGGAATTGCGTACCTGATTCTTCTCGGACCAAAACGCCACTTACCGCTACCTCGGAGACAGTAAGGTAGAGAAAAAGCTGCTCGTCCGCTTTTGGTGTGTGCAACAGTGGTGGGTTGGACAAGTATCTTTTTAATTCTTGTAAAGCTCTTTGACACTCCGGTGTCCAAACGAAGTCGTTCTTCTTCCTCAGTAAAGAGAAGAAGCGGTGACTCTTGTCCGAGGACCTCGATATGAAACGGCTCGGCGCCGCTATCCTTCCGGTGAACCTCTGCACTCCTTTGACGTTATTCACCACCTCGATATCCTCGATGGCCTTGATCTTGTCCGGGTTGATTTCAATCCCCCGGTTAGACACCATGAAACCCAAAAATTTACCAGGCCGGACCCCGAAGGCACATTTTTCTGGGTTGAGCTTCATGTTATACTTGCGGAGTACGTCGAAGGTTTCCTGCAAATGCTTTAAATGGTCCTTTGTTTCCAGGGAATTGACCGCCATGTCGTCAATATAAACTTCTATTATTTTCCCTATTTGTTCTTCGAACATCCCATTAACTAGGCGTTGGTAAGTTGCACCGGCATTTTTTAATCCAAAAGGCATGACATTGTAACAGTAAGTCCCATATCGGGTAATAAAGGACGTTTTCTCTTGATCCTCCAGGTGCATCCGGATTTGGTTATACCCAGAGTAAGCATCGAGAAAACTTAACATCTCATGCCCGGCCGTCGCATCGATTATTCTATTGATGTAAGGCAACGAAAATGAATCCTTCAGGCATGCTTTGTTTAGATCCTTATAATCAACGCACATTCGAAATTTATTACCTTTTTTCGGCACCACTACTACGTTAGCTAGCCAGTCCGGATAGAGCCTATTTTTAAAAGCTTCGTTACCTCGTCTTTTATGAAGGCGTGTTTTGCCTCTGCCATGGGCCTTCTCTTTTGCTTCACCGGGGGAAACATCCCGTCTAAGTTGAGCTTGTGAGTTGTTACTTCCGGTGGTACACCTGTCATATCTATATGGGATCATGCAAAGCAATCGGCATTAGCTCGAAGAAATTCAATTAACTTGTTCCTGAGCTCCGAGGTTAACCCCGTGCCCAAGTATACCTTTCTATCCGGTAGATACTCGAACAAGATGATCTGCTCCAGCTCCTCTATTGTTGACTTGGTTGCATCCGAGTCATCGGGCATGACGAATAGTCTGGGTACACCGAAATCATCCTCTTCATACCCCGGATCTGACCCCGACTGCTTTGATTGCTATTTGGTGTCCTTACCCCTGATTGAATCTTGTTTTTGTTGATTCGATTTTTGGGCTGAGATGTCGCTTCCTCGACCGCGAACATCTCCCTTGCAGCGGGTTGTTCACCTCGGATGGTCTTTATCCCCTCCGGGGTCGGGAACTTTAGCAGCTGATGCAATGTCGGCGGCACGGCCCTCATGCTATGTATCTAGGGTCTACCCAGTAATGCATTATACTTCATATCTCCTTCGATTACATAAAACACTGTTTGCTGGATAGTGCCATCGATGTTTACCGGCATTGAGATCTCCCCCTCTGTGGTTTCGCTCGCCATATTGAACCCGCTAAGTACCCGGGCTACCGGTACAATCCGATCGAGTAGCCTTAGCTGTTCGACCACTCTCCACTGGATGATTTTGGCCGAGCTACCTGGGTTAATCAAAATAAGCTTAATTTGAGTTTTAAAAATAAGAATAGAGATTACCAATGCATCATTGTGCGGTTGAATGATTCCTTCTGCGTCCTCGTTGCTGAAAGAGATGGAACCCTCGGGTATTTAATCCCGGCCGCGTTTTTCACACACAGCAGAAATCTTGGTTCGTTTCATCACCGGCCCTCGTGGGGTATCGGTGCCCCCGATTATCATGTTGATTATATGCTGAGGCTCTACTGGCACGACCCTTTTATGAGTCTCCCTTTCCTTGTAGTGTCCTTTGGCTCGTTCACTCAGCAATTCTCAGAGATTTCCATTCTTCAGTAACCGAGCTACCTTCTCTCTTAGCTGGCGACAATCCTCAGTTCTGTGTCCATGGGTTCCATGATATTCACACATCATGTTCGGGTCCCATTGGCCCGGTTCCTACCTTAGAGGTCTCGACCATATTACATCCGGGATATGGCCAATAGCCGAGACGAGGTCTGAAGTGTTGACGTTGAAGTTGTACTCCGATATCCTCGGCAAGTCTTTGTTGCTGGCAGAGCTTCCGGCATCGCTCCTGAATGAGAGACCTCGACTGTTCGACGGGCGCTCGACCCGTTTATCACCCCGACCGGAGAAATGGCTCGGGACAACCCTGGATTTCTCCGACCTGAAGCTTGGTTTTTCCGAATGAGAATATGGCCGATACCTTTCCCTCGATGATCTGGCCTCCGGTTCGTAATTTTTCCTTGGTCTCTCCAAACTTTTATTCATATTTACTAGCCCCGGTGGAAGCTCGAGTTGGTCATCCTCCACCCGAATCATTGACTCGTATCGGTTATGGACATCTGCCCATGTCACAGCCTCGTATTCCAGCCAGTTTTCCTTTAATTTGAACGAAGCCGTCGAGCTCCGAGGATTGAACCCCTTTGTGAAATCTTGTGCATCCCATTCCTCCGAAACTAGGGGGAGCTCCATTCGTTCCCTTTGGAATCGGTTGATAAATTCACGCAGTAACTCATCGTCTCTTTGGGCTATACGAAAAATATCTACCTTACGAGCCTGCACCTTTTTGGCACCGGCGTGAGCTTTTATGAAAGCATCGGCGAGCATTTCGAAAGAAGTGATCGAATGCTCGGGCAGATGGTCGTACCAAGTCAGTTCACCCTTTGACAGAGTTTCCCCGAATTTTTTTAGCAACACGGACTCAATTTCATCCTCTTCCACATCGTTGCCTTTTATAGCGCAAGTGTACGAAGTCACGTGTTCCTGAGGGTCCGTTGTGCCGTCATATTTCTGGTTATCCGACATTTTGAACCTCTTTGGGATCAATTTCGGAGGCGCGCTCGGAGAAAAAGCCCTCTGAATATATCTCCTCGAATCTGATCCTTTCAGAATTGGCGGAGCCCCCGGTATTTGATCCACCCGAGAGTTATATGTTTCCACCCTCTTTTCGGTCGAGTCTACCCGCTTCGCGAATGTTTCGACCATTCTCAGTACCTCAGTGGATGAACCAGCTCCGGACCCATTGCTCTCAACCATCCGTGCTTCATCCCTTCTGGGTTCAGCAACACCCTTCGCCTTCTCCGGGGTCGTTTTATCTCTTCTGCTTTGCAACTGGGATATTGTGATTCCTTGTTCGGCAATCGCTGCTCTCTGTTCCTGCAACATTTCAAAAATTAAACGTAAGTCAATATTATCATCCGAGGTATCCGGTTCTTTCCGGCCCTGTGTCCGGGACAAAGTAATTGAATTGTGAGTATTTAAAGGATCGGTGGCCGGCTGGGCGGCATTCTCCTGGTTCACAGTGTTTTGCCGGTTGAGGCCCTCCTTCGAATTAACGGGGTTCGGGTCAGCGGGGTTTGGTAATCCTCGTGGCCCGCTGTCTTCATTTTCGGCCACAATCTGGTTGCTGTTGACGTGACCAGATTATCCACTGTTAGCCATTTGGTCCGTTTTTACAGAGACGAACAAACGATATTTTTTTATTCTGACGGGTAAGATAGAGACCTAGATCAAAAACCACTATTATCCTAGACCCACGGTGGGCGCCAAACTGTTTACCCCAAATTTGGATAATCAATTAAATTTATGAGTGAGGTATAGGATATGTGGTTGAACTTTGATCTATTCTTGATTGAGAGAAAATGGAATAGAATCAACTATGAATAATCTAAATAGTAATTGATGGTCTATACTAAATGTATATGCCAATATATTGAATATTGTTTGATTGAAAAAATCTAACGATGAACACAATAATCCGGACCAAAATCAGATGTTGAGAGGGAGAGATTTATATATTATTGTTATTACAAATGTTCTAGAACTCAATCAGCCAACCCCTCACAATAGGGTAATGGCCCCTATTTATAGTTATGTCTCATGGTCTTCATACAACATAAAGCCCTTTTCAATAAAGAAAAACCCTAAAATGGATAAGGTTGGTCGTACGGTCTGACACATATACGATTCACAGTACAAAGTGGCAGAACGGTCTTGACGCGTGACATTTATGTAACGGATCACCCGGACCAACGGCCACCAACTCGGCTATGGAGAAACCGGACCAAACGACGTCCTTTGCTTTCTTCGGATCAGGCAATCCTCCGGTCCCAAAAGAAAGTCTTCCTGCTCGATCTCCGGACTCACCGGTCTAACATATATCCGATTTTTACCGTATACAATATTTTTATTACCATATTTGCGAAAAAATAGACATTGACAGATAGAAACTGTTATACCCCGTATGTTCATACGTCAAATTATTCGCAAGCAAGTCGACTCAAGTTAAATGAAGAATCATTTTCGGACACAAAATAGAAATCTTTTAATTTTCAATTTTAATTAGAACATAAATTGTTTATAAATTTTATTTAGTGTAAAAATATTATTGGGGATTAGGAACTAATTAATTATGATTAAATTTTTAAATAAAGGATTACAAGTTATATAAAAAAAATGTTTTCTTACTTTGAATCAATTCCAAGGTGATTTACAAGTTCAAGGAGGTGATAGCAACATTGAATATTGAATTGGGGAAGAAGAAATTGCGAAATTGGAGCAATTAAGAGTAGAAATTCCTCCGAGAAAAATTAAGGTAAGATTTTCTTGTTTTATGGTGTAATTTTGTTAATGGTGTTGTAATGGAAGGACTAAAATTGGATTGGACGAAATTGGAAGTAAGAAAATACATGAAATTGTTATTATGTGAAATTGTGGGTTGAAATGGATTTAGAATTGTATTAGGCTGAGTTATGGGAATTTTGTGTGTATATCGTTGTTGTTGGTATTTTTGTGTTGACAGGAGAATAATTGGAGATTCGGGTTAGGCGAATATATAGGGGAAATGCTGCCCGATTTTCGTTAAGTCTTTAACTAATGGAAAACCCTAAACGAGAATGTATAAGTTAAAGGATAAGTTCTATAAAAAATAGGCTACAGATTTATGAACTAGAAAGTATAGTTACTAACGATAACATTACTCTTATATTAAATAGGCAAAAATAATGACGAGGCGAACGGATTTACGAATAGTCGCTAACAGGTATGTAAAGTTGTCCCTTCTTTCTTTTGGCATGTCTTAGATCTAAGTGATGAATGGTATGAACTTTGGGGCAATTCTATTCATAGATTTTGGGTGTGATTTATAACTCTTATTCACTTCTTGATGTTAGAACTCTCAAGTGATTTATAACTCTTATTCACTTCTTGATGTTAGAACTCTCAAGTGATTTAGCCTCCCTCTTCAGTTTTCTATACGTTGGATAGTAGTCGATACATATATAAGCTCCTATTCTTAGAGCCACTAGGATGGCTAATGTCCTTGATTCTCAGAACTTACTTTATTATGTCTTGATACGTATCTATGATATTCTTAAGCCGGAAGCGGCTGCCCGAAGGGGCCACCCTAGCTAAGCCGGAAACGGCTGCCCGAAGGGGCCATCATGACTACGCCGGAAGCGGCCGTCCGAAAGGACTATTGTGATACTAGCCGGAAGAGGCCGTCCGAAGGGACTATTGTGTTATTAGCCGGAAGCGGCTACGAGTAGGATATTCTATATTTATATTGTGTATGCTAGAATTTGTGTAAGGGACCACATGACATGGTTCAAAATGCTGTGCCAGGTTACTCCCGGGTTGCTTTCTAAACTTGCTTACTGTTGCGCTTTTCCTTGTTTTATGATTCAGTACTACCTTACATATTCAGTACATATTTCGTACTGACCCCCCCCCCCCCCCTTCTTTGGGGGGGCTGCGTTTCATGCCCGCAGGTGCAGATACTCGCTTTGGTTATCCGCCAGCTTAGGATTCCCTTTCTGCTATCTTGGAAGAGCTCCGTTGTTCCGGAGTCTAGACTTTTGGTTTGAATCTTATGATATATATATATATATATATATATATATGTTATCCAGGGGTACGACGGGGCCCTGTCCCGTCATATTTCGCTATTCGTACTCTTAGAGGTCTGTAGACATATGTGTGGATTGTGTATAAGTTCTGTTCAGCTGTGTCTAAACGTTGTGCTATGGATATGTTCGTCTGTGTGGGCAGCCTTGTCGGCTTAAGTATCATTTTATGATTTGATCAGTTGTGACTCCTCAGGAGACAGTTTATCTGGGTATATATAAATATGACGGCGTTATGGACCTTCGGAGTTCTTCGTAAGTTTCCATATTCTTCGTAGTTTCAGTTTGACTATATCTAACAAGTACGTATACGGGTGTCCAGTTCGGGCACCAGTCACGGCCTACGGGGTTGGGTCGTGACAGAAACCAAATTAGACGAAAACAATCAAGAGAATAGGAAAATTGAGTGGAAGAACACAACCAAACTAAGATTGAAAGGGAAGAACAGCGAAAGAGAGAATTAGATGACAATGGATGAAAGAAAATTCTAGATAGCAGCTGATGCCGTGGCTGAATTTATGATTACGTTATTAGTGGGAACTATTATTGTCAATGTCTAAAATACCCTTAAACAATGATTTGGAGTTTGACGTGAGAAATCTATGTGAATTGATTCTACTAGATATTCTCTACCGAGAAACAGAATTTCAGAATATACATCCGGTTGCATGAAGCTTCGAACTTGGTTTCAATTAAATTTAATTTTTTGTTGTGATAAAAATTCAAATGGGTGTTGATCGATCTTGTTGGGAACAACTTGGTTGAGTCGATTTTGAAGTCAAGGTGCATTTAGAAATGATTCGAATTGGTTTGGATATAAGATAAAATTCGAAGAAGACGACTGTGTATGTCACATGTATATTAATACTAGCAATACATACAAAACATGTCTATTCACTTTAATTAATCAGTCTTTAAGATTTGTATTTTAAAAATAACTTTTAAAAATATTCTAATTGTTATTATATATAGCAACATATACAAAATGTATTTTATGTACCATCATTTTAGTTATAATTAAAAAATGGAGTTTAAAAATTAAAAACACATGATGGAATTAAGTCTTTGAGATGGAAAGATCTAGTCGGACTTTTTTCTCATTGTCATGACAATGAAAGTTATTCATTGATGTGAAAAAAGAAAATTAGTAAGAATATGAGGGAAAATTAATATTTTGATTCTAGATTTTTTCTTTTAAATTCTTTGATATCTTATATGTATACCGACATGTTGATATCCATTACAATTAACTAATTATTCAGATCCAAACATAAGAACCATTGTTGTATATATTGAATTTTTTAAAAACAAAACTAATAAAATATTTTTATTAAATTAATTAAAAATATATTATAAATTTTTATATTAACAATTATAGATAAAAAAAAATGTTACAAAGAAATCAAAATTAGAAAGATATATGTTATATCGTAAATCAACAAATTTTAATTCCAAAATTAAAATATAAAGTAATGCATTTTATAAATGTAAAGAAACAATAATCAGAGACTCCAAAGGAGAGTAAAATAAGTAAAGTATTGACAAAGAAGGAAAACGGGGATAAAAGTCACTCCCTCCCTTCACTTTTACTGGTCCACATTAACATATCAAAAAAAAAAAAAAAATTCTTCTTCTTATTTTACCCTTCACACTAATTACTCATTTTCAAATCATTTTTTGAGGCTATTGAGACTATACACCAATAAATATGGATATTATGATAAAATATATACTTCATTTATTCATTCTTAAAGAACGTGAAAAGTCAAAAGTGAACAAGTTATGTGTAGGGGAATTAAAATTGAAATGCATACGTGTATACATGAGAAGAGAATAAATACTAAGTACTATGACATATGTCCAAGTGGGATAAAAAAGTAGTTGGTTAAAGTGTATAATTTATATAACTTTTGGGTACAAATTTGCATTGCTATTGTTCGTCCTCTCTTCACGTTTAAAGTATTGACAAAGAAGAAAAACAGGGATAAAAGTCACTCCCTCCGTTTACTTTTACTTGTCCACGTTAACATATCAAGAGAAAGAGTTTTTTATTCTTATTATTAATTTTACCCTTCACATAATTACTCATTTTCAAATCATTTTCGAAAGCTATTAAGACTTACACCAATAAATATGAATATTATGGCAAAATATATACTCCCTCCGTCCCATATTACTTGTCACTGTCCCTTTTGGACTCCCCTTAAGAAATCATAAATAAAAGATATATTTTACTATCTTACCCCTATCTCTCTCCAATAAATACATTCTAATCAAAATTGATTATTTTCAAGAACATTTATTACTAAGGGTAAGATGTGAAATATTTAATTAATTTTATCTTGGTTTTGTAAATGAACAAGTAATTTGGACATATATTTTTAGTAATGAGGTCAAGTAATATGGGACGGAGAGGATAAGATGGAAAGATTTAATTAATTTTATCTTGGTTTTGTAAATGAACAAGTAACTTGGACATATATTTTTAGTAATGTTGAGTACTTCATTTATGAACAAGTAAAAGTGCACGGAAGAAATAAATATATATCGGAGAATTAAAATTGAAGTGCATACGTGTATACATTAGGAGAGAATAAATATTCAGTATTACGACATATGCCCACGTGGGATAAAAAAGTAATTTAATAATGTGGCCAAGTAATATGGGACAGAGGGAGTACTCCATTTATTAATTCTTAAAGAACTTGAAAAGTCAAAAGTCAACAAGTATAAGTGCACGGAGGAAATAAATGTGTCGGAGAATTAAATTTTAAGTGCATACGTGTATACATGAGAAGAGATAAATATTCAGTACTATGACATATGTCCACGTGGTATAAAAAATTAGTTGGTTAAAATGTACAATTTATATAGTTTATGGTATAAATTTATATTGTTGTGTTAGTCCTCTCTTCACACTTATATATATTAGAAATATGTCATGTCTTGTATATACCCTATATATCGTTTACATAAGTATTATATACATGACATACAAGTGAATAAATATGACATACACGTGACATACGTATGATATGCAAGTCACACATGGTACTGTTCTTCTTCAATCTTGAAATTCAATCCTAAATCTAACCAAATATTCCCAAACTTGAGATATTAGCTCCTCGGGATGTTCACAAGATTTGTGAACAACACCCAATTGAAAAATTCCGACATTGCAATTTTTAGCTTCAAAGTATCAAAATGAAAACTGACTCTAATTCGTCACGTTTTAATCATCAGAAATAAAAATATTCATGAATTCAATTCTAAAAGTATTTCCAAAACAAGTTCCTAGTAACAAATATTGATTCTTCACATCAAATTTTTCTTTAACTGCAGGTTTGGAAGTGAAGAACCCACAACAGTGGGATTCTAAACTTTTTAACTGCTACAACTGTCAAATCGATTGTAATCTTGAATTAGATTTTGTCAAAATTTGAAAGAGAAAACAAGAAGAAAGAGATGACTTTGCAATCCCTAATTTTGTGGGTTTTGTTGAAGGTTGTATATTTTACGTAAAGATTTTGTTGATATTTTATTGGAGTAGTTCCGTAATTTTTTTTTTTGTCATTAGTGTCTAACTACGTATCTCTCTGTAAATCTTCCTTAAGAGAATACCAAGTATATTTGTGCTTTCCTACTAATGCGAATCAATTGATTTGTGAGCTTTTTACAAATTTATTTTTAATTTTTTATTCTTTTTACGAAGGATCTCTATTTTTTACACATAAAAGATCTGAACATAACACACAAATAATCCTTATAAGATCATTTTCTTCTATTCAAATCATAAAGGGCTACGATCACCCATTTTCTCCCACTCGTGCCAGTTTTATCAATGGTATGATATCATGTAAATGATATTCCATAAAAGATGATGTTGCGATTAAAATACAACCACAATTTCAAAAGTAGTGCTCTGTTAGCCAAAATCCTAAACTTAACCAACTTTTCTTCTCCATGCTCTTCGGATTGAAATTTAGGCCAATGACCTGAAATTCGAATTGCCATCTTCTTCTTCTTAGTGGTCTAAAAATTTGATACTCTCTTCATCCCAATATAAATGCATTTTTGGTATTTTTTGATGGTCCAAAATAAATGAATTTCTCAAAGTACAAAGATGTATCGATTAATTGCCTAAATTACCCTTGTCTTTAATGAGTTTTTCAACTATAATCAAATCCCAACATCAGCAATATCTAGTTTTAAGAAAAGCTTGGGAAGAAGCAAAATAGTAATATTGATAAATTACCATTTGACTAATATCTTTAATTAGTAACTTTCTCAAGGGGTGTGTTATACTCACATCCCAAATCCCACAAATTCACTTATTTTGAAATGAAGAGAGCACAAATAATGGATTGAACTTTAGACCCATGAGTCGAAGTTCGAAATATCAGAATCTCAACTTCAGATAATTATTTTGAAGTTTTGAACTGCAGCAGTTCGAATTTCAGGTCATTGGTCTAAAGTGAAGTTTAATAAAGGAGTTAGACTAGAAATATTGTGAGTATTTCCAATGTGGAATTTTTGCTTTATTTGTAGTAGTTTTGTACCAATCAATAGTCATCTGAAATGTAGTAGTAATATCAAACATGGGTCCCACCTATCCTTATCCAGAAGGGAAGAGATGGATAAGGTGTATCCGTTATTTTCTATTAACTGACCAAACCGTTACGTGCCACCACGTTGCTCGTGGAGAGGAACAACTCCAATCATAAAAGTATTGAAGTTTGAACCCTACGGAAAGAAAAAAAAAACAACCTTCGAAAGTTGGCTGAGTGATTTTCACATGGGAGATCTGAGATTGATTTCTCTCGCAAAAGCTTCTCTTGTAGGTTATACCTCCTGTATTATTTGTGAGTTATTACGTGATCATGTTACTCAATACGCACACACGAAGAATATCAATTGTCTATTTCTCTCGGAGTTCGAAAAAAAAAAAAGAAGTTTAATAACGTAGCGAACTAAAAAAAGTGAGACTCAAATCCAATTCAAGAAAGAGACAGACAGAGACTGGGGGACCCTACACATTACTACTATCCAGCGAAGTCCCTGTCGGCAAGGGAGTCTAACTGTCCACGTGTCGTGTATAAAATTGACGTGGACATTTTCACCTCACTGTATCACTATTTGTTACTCCCTCCTGTCCAGTTTTATTTATCTACTACATCAAATAGATTTTTACTTTTGCTTGTCTACTTTTACATATCAAGATAAAAATAAAATAATTTATTTTACCCTTAAAATAAATTACTCATTCTAAGTCATTTTCCAAATTCATTAAAACTATACTATTTAATATGAATATCATGATAAAATATTCACTTCATTTATCATTTCTTAAAATGCGTGCAAAGTCCATTGTGGACAAGTAAAAGTAAATAGAGGGAGTACCTTAGAGTGGTTTGGTTGGTGAGATAAGGATAATAATTTTGTTGCCCCATGAGATTATTCTATACCATATTTTTGTAATGTGTATTTTTGGTCCAAAATTATTTTATCTCTGTATAGGATAAAATCCGTCGAAATCAAGTGTATGTATCAAAAGATGACATGTGGCGATGGTGACATGTCAGATTTGAGTTAGCAAGCGAGTGGCTCCGAGAAAGCATAATGACGCTCAGGAAGAGTAACCTGGTATCCGCTATCGGAGACAAAAACTACAAAGGGCCCGGAGAAGCATGCCAACCCACCGGCCAAACGTCACTCAATGTGTAACCGTTACAAGAAATCCCACGTCTTCCTCCGGTCTTAAATGTGCATTATTGCCCTTCATTTTCATGGCATTAAATCCCTTTATTATCTTTGACATTAATATTGGTAATGAAGAGGGCATGATTTGTGGATCATGCACCCCATAGCTTTAGTATAAATAGATGTGCTCATCTCATTGTAAGGATCACCTGAAAATATATACAAAAATTACCTTGCTCTTAGTTCCTAATTGCTTTTGTTTAAGCTAAGATATGATTGTTCGCTTGCCCGGAGACTATCTCAAAAGCTTCTCCAAGGCTCAGGCCCCATGGTGGGCGCCATGGTGGGCGCCAAACTGTTTACCCCGGATTTGGATAATCAATTAAAATTGTAGGTGAGGTATATGATATGTGGCTATATCTTGTACTTATTTGATAGAGAGAAGAAATATAAGAATATGCTATAAAGGAGCAACTGATGATCAATGGTTAGCTATAGACTCGTGTATCTACTAGTACATGAGCGTTATTTGATTTGAGAAACATAAGAAATAAGCATAAAAAATATGGATCGAATTTGATATATGAGAGGGAGATTTTGTATATATATTGCTATTACAAGAGTTCTTGGAAATGTAGAAGCCAACCCCTTAAGGGGAGGGCAATGCCCCTTATTTATAATAGTGCCCCCATGGGCTTCACACAACATGAATAATAAAATAATAATGAAAAAAGCTCTGAGCTGGGTTAGGTTGGATTAGGTGGACCGTACGATCTGACACCCGTACGATTGGCAGTTGAACATAGCAGGACGCCATCGACGCGTGGCAACCGCGCAACGGATTTCCCGGACCACCGGCCACGATCAAACGGACATACGGCCTCGAACAACCCCGTTATGAAAGGACCAGACCAAATGATGTCCTTTCTTTGCTTCGGACTAAGCGTTCCCCCGGTTTAGAACGGGAGCCTACATGCGCGTTCTTGTCCCTTTCTTCCCTCGGCCTTTGGTCTCACCGGTTTAACATATACGCGGTTTTTACCGCATACAGATAGTCCCCACACTTCCTGGATCGTAGATTTGTCGGAGTGACGGGGAATGGATGAATCACTAAACCGGTGACTCCCTTTGTCCGTCGTTATCTTTTCGTTTTTGGCGGGAACAGTTGCGCCACGTTCTTCTGCCATCGGCCACGTGTCTTATCCCGGATGGTATGCTCTGACAACCGCCGCACGCACGTCGTTTAAAGTCATTCCTCATTAATTATGGGGCATGTGGCGCTCCCCGGTTGGCTGGGGAATCGTAACCGTCACAACCCTTACCTATCTATATAAGGCCTTTTCACCTCTTCATTCTAACATTTTTACGATCCATTCCTTCTTCATTTTCACTCTTTACTGCACTTCTTCATCTTCACCATATATAGTCATCCTCCATAGCAAGTTTGTTGTTGATCCATCGCTTATACCACGTAAAAAGAAACATCATTGTTACCATCTTTGCTAACTGCTCTTGCTCGAGTGTCGTTGCTTCTTACTCTGTATCGTTCCTTGAATCGTCCGTTCCCTTACTCTTTTTTAACTCCCTTTCTAAATCCACTCAACTTCTTCTTTCCATATTTTCAAAATGTCTGAGACCACTTCCCATGATATTCCCTCGGTTTCATGCCAAGGAACCGAGCCTGCATCACCGGCTAAAGCAAAGAGCACCTTCGAGCCTATTGCCTCGGACATTATACCGGCCAAACCCAACTTCAACAAAGATCTTAAGGTTGAAAAACCTTCTTCGGTGTCCGATAGGGGGTACGATGTGAGGCGATACCCCTCATCCATTACTGAGGAGAAACTCGACATAGTCCGGGCTGACTGCGAGTGGGACACCCGTCTGGTTCGGGTTTTTGCCCCCGGGCCGAGTGAATCAGTCACTGACCACCGGGAAGGTTTTTTGTATGTGTATACTTATCCCTTCACTCTCAAGCTCGACCTTCCGGTAGATTCGGTCATCCTGGACATGTGCCGGACCTACGACGTGATTTTAGCACAGATTGGTCCGATCGTTTGGAGGGTCGTAGCATGCCTCCGGTTGTTGGCCAATAATGCCGGGAAGGAGCTCACGCTGGCCCACCTGATACGCTTATACTCCCCGAGGCTATTCCGGGGTGGCGTAATAAAACTCGCCAAGCATAGCCGGAATCCATTTTTCTCAAAAATGGACGAAGACAGAGACAGGGGCTGGCTGGAGCGATATGTCCGGGTGAGGACCAAGGACATCATTCCGGCCAATTACATGCTCTTCCCAGAGAAGTGGAACAACAAGCGTAAGTCTGAATCCTTAAGTAATTGCTTTTGTATGTTTCGTCAAACTTCGATCCCACTTTCTCACCGTTTCTCTTATTTATATCAGGCAATGGATATATTCCCCCGGTCGTCCGGAACCTGAGCGAATGGGTCACTGCACTCCTTAGCCAACATATCCACGACGACCGGACGTGGGGCCACCTGTCACGCGGCCAATGGGTCGCCCAGAACCACGGTACTACTTTGCCCTTACCCGTGTTCACTGCATCTTCTACTACCCGTATTCATTGTGTCTTTGACTTTCAGGTTTTCCCAAGGGCTCGGTGGATCCCAGACCGGATACGGCAGCCGAACCCACAACTTCGGCACTCGAGTTTGATTCAACAGGTGCATCTCGCATCCTTGCTGCTGCCAAAAGAAAAAGGCCCTCGGACAAAGGGCAGAAAACGAAGAAAAGGGCGAGGAGCGTCGTTAGGACTCTCCGGAACGAAGCAGAGCCCGAGCTTCTCGTCCGGAGTATCAGTGCGGCCCCTGCCGTGGCTCCCGTTATGGAGGAGGATGTCACCGCTTCTCCACCTCCTTTGGCCAGTGAAGGGCCTTTAGTCCCGGCGCTACCCACAGGTGCGGAAGAAGTTCTTCACCCGGCTCCTCTAAGGTCAATTGACTTCGTCGACATTTCAGGTGAGGCTTCCTCTGAAGAGACCCCCCTGCAATGGGCAAGTAGATCTGGGGGGGTGGATGCTGCCGAAGCTGCTTAAATAACAGAGCCGGCCCCCCGAGAGCGAAGCTCCACCGGTCATTGGCCCGTTGCCCGATTATGAGGTCGCTGCCACTACGGAGCCCCCTTTCATTGTTGAAGCTACTGAGGTTGCTCCAAGTTCTTCAACCCCGGCTCCGAGGCCTGATGAATTTGAGGATATGTTCTCGGGCACTCCTCCCGCTAACGGCGAAGCCGCAGGATTCGGGCATCTCCCGATCCCTCGAGCCACGAAGTCGGCCAGTCGGACCTCCGAATCTGGGGCCAGGGACAGCTTTGTGCGTATCTTTTCGGCCCCAAGCGTGGAGCCCAGGAGAACAAAATCGGTTATGGTCACCGTCCCCGAGGACTGCAGCTTTCTTTCTCGCCCGGTGGGTGTGGCGAGCTATCTGAGGCCTCTTGTCTCGGATTCGGACAAGCGGAAGATGATCGGGGTCTCTTGGCAGTGCCTCATTAACGAGGGTATGCATGCGGGCAACCGAGTAAGATTTTTAGCCGTCCTTGCATAACTTTACTGAGAATTTTAGCCTTGTTTTGTTCAAGTTTTTAACTTGCTTCACTTGCAGAGTGTGGTGCTCGTCAATGAAGCCTTCATCTGTGCCCAGCAAGAGATGGACGATCTTAAGGGCCAACTGGATGCCCAGGGCCGGGAAACGGAGAAATATCTGCACCTTCTTCAGGAGAAGGAGGAAGAGTTGAACCGAGCAGTCGCTCTTTCCAATCTCCGACCCGAGCTTGACGCAGCGAAGGCCGAAAACCGTCAGTTAAGGAGTGAGTTGGCTGCGATGGCCGAATACAATCGGAGTCTCGAAGCTGACAAGATCGGACTTAGCCGAGACAACGCTCAAATTTCCTCGAGGCTAGGTGAGCTCGAAACCACCTTCTCCCAACTCCGGGAGGAGCTGGATTTGGTGAAGTCGGATGCTGCGAGCTTGGCCGAGAGGAACCAGCTGCTCGAATCTGAGAGTGCCCAATATCAAGAGCGTGCCAAGGTGTTCGAGGAGAAGGCGGAGATGATGGCCCGGATGTGATGATCTGAAAAACGAGCTTAAGGAGACGGCTGATGCAAATGACACTCTCCAGGCCGAGGTTCAATCGGCCATCCAAATGCATAATGTTCTTGGAGAGGCTCGGGATGCTCTAGCGGCGAAGTTAGCCCAGGCCGAGGCTGATTTGGACGAAGCTTTGAAGAGCGTCGAGGCCGCCGAAGCTCATGCTACCATTGCCGCTGAATACGAAAAATGGAAGTCTCGGAGGATCACCCTTGAGCAAGCCGAGCATGGTTTTACGGATCTGCCGACCCTTATTCTTGAGGCTAAAAGAATCGAGGAAGAGGCAAAGGGTGCCCTCGGGACCGACTCAACTATTTCAAGCAATTCAGTCAGTAGGAAAGTCATATCACTGAACATTGGATTATATACAACCTCGTGAACATTACAACCAATCAATCGAGAGTCTTCTATACATTTATAAATTTTCTATTTATTCCCGAACGCACAAGAAAAGAGCCCATAAGGGATTTACCTGTCTATATATTGTTCCATTCTATCTTTTAGGTCCCAACTTCACCTCGATGGTTAGGCCACTTTCTTTTGTACTAATCAACTATATGAAATATAGAATAGAAGGTCTTCAATCTTCACACATATGCGTGTTTGGAACATTTTGAGGTCAGCCTTGAGTGGTTGATTTTTTCCAACTTCCATATCAATTATGGAGAGAGAGAGAGAGATCGAAGGTCTTAGAATTTTGTTCTGTCTTATCACATGCATTTTCCTTCAATTCTATTTGAATTCCAGCTCTCTAAATAGAAAGACTTTAGGTCAATCTAGTACCAATATATTTCTTCGTTCCATACTTGTTATATACCTCCGATTCCAAATCTGATTTTTGCTTTGAGTTGGGACAACCAACTTAAGTAGTTCCGGTGATAAGGGGTAAAAGGGGCAAAGACTTTACCCCTTTTATTTATGCCAAATAGCTCAGGAACAAATATGTACGGAATAGAAAGATTCCAACATTTTTGTTTTGATATTCTATACAAAATCCTATAACTTAATTAATAAGTCTAAGTAGCAGAAGTCTGTTTCTAGGGATGTTTTATCAATTTCTTTCCATTTGTATCTGTTGAAAATTCCACTAAATTCCAATTCAATTCAATTTAAGTAATTTTTTTTTAATTCACAATTACAATTATAGCCTGTCTCTGTAAGTTGAGAGTGAAATTTATCCTTTATTTTGTCCTTT